>NC_057735.1:50024145-50159704 GCF_004010195.1 Chiloscyllium plagiosum
ACTCTGAACTATCACCCTCACCTTAATCTCCTTCCACCTATCGCATTTCCAACGCCCCTCCCCCAAGTCCCAACTCCCTACCTTTTATCTTAGCCTGCTGGACACACTTTCCTCATTCCTGAAGTAGGGCTCATGCCCGAAACGTCGATTCTCCTGCTCCTTGGATGCTGCCTGACCTGCTGTGCTTTTCCAGCAACACATTTTCAGTCTTGACTAATAAAGCCACGTGCACCATGTACCTTCCACTTTATCCGCCTGTCCTGATACCTTAATGAGCTGTGTACATGCACACCCAGGACCCTGAGATGTTCTGTTCTTCCTAAAATATGTATACCTATGCCTTATTCGTCCTGCTCAACTGCATCCCTTCACATTTATTCAGATGCATTCCATATTCCACTGATCAGCCCATTCCCACCTGCAGGTTTACATCTTCCTGTAATGCAAGACTGCCCTCCTTATTGTTTACCATTTCGCTAATTTTTGTCTCCTCTGCAAACTTGCAAATTAACCCTCCTATGTTCAAGTCTAAATCATTTATATCAGTCACAAGTAGCAAGGGTCACAACACTGACCTCTGTGGTACATCACTGAATGCAGACTTCCAGGTGGAAAAACACCCTCAACCATAAAATATAAATGCCTTTTAGTTTTGTGAATTTGATTTGTTTTTAAGGATCAGAAACTTGTTTAGAAATTGTTTTCAAAAAACAAATGACTTGAGCTAAGTGATAGGTCAAGCTTCCTGGTGAGAAAGTTGAAGTGCTCTATTAAGTTAAATAGCTGTTATAGCCCAGTGAAAGTCAGAAATAGCTTCAGTTTAGATGATAAGATTCAACATATTTTATTCATCCACTGGGTGAGAGTGTTGCTAGTTAGGCAGCAATTATTGCCCATCCCTAATTGCCCAGAGGGCAGTTAAGAGTCAACCACATTGCTGTGGGTCTGAAGTCACATGTAGGCCATACCAGGTAAGGATGGCAGTTTCTTTCCTTTAAAGGACAATTTGTGAGCTAGATGGGTTTTTCCATGGTCATCGTTAGATTCTTAATTCCAGATATTTATTGAGTTCCAATTCCATCATCTGCTATGGCAGAAGTTGAACCCAGAATGTTATCTGGGTCTCTGGATTAACAGTCCAGTGATAATGCCACTCGGCCATCACTTTGTGCTGGATAGTAGTCTCAAAGTAATTAGAAAAATATTGTTTGAGTTTAGTGGGAAAAGTCAGTAAGAGCTGGTGTCTATACTCTTTTGGACAAACAGAGTCACATTTTGGTAAATATGCAGAAAGTGACAGAAAGGAATGTTATTGTGACCTCATCAACTGAATGTGATTGAAAATAGGAGTGATACTTCACTGGGATTGTCAGTAAACTGTTTAAACTAGGGGAATCTTTTTTGCTGTTTATAGTAAAATCTTTCTAATAGCCTTTTACTACTTTGTAATCTTGTATAGTTTTAAAATGCATTGAATATGTTAATTAATTGGCCACTACAGTAATCAAATTGCAAAAATTAAAACCTATGGTCCAGTAAGTTATGTTTTACTTCGAATTTGACTTGTCCAGTGTTACCATCAGCTAGGATCATAAAGTAGGACATCCCTGAGAAATTTTCTGCATTGTTTAAGGAAAGGTACCATTTCATTGGAGGCAGTTCAGAGGAGGTACATAAGGATGAACATCGGTTTGGAAGGATTTTCTTATGAGCAAAAGTTAAATAAGTTTGGACTTTACTAACTGGAATTTGGAAGAATGAGAGGTGGTGTCATTTGAAACATATAGGATTCTGAAAAGGGCTTGACGAGGTAAGTGCTCCCCCTCATGGGAGAGTCTAGAACTAGAGGCATTGTCTCAGAATTGAGTGATATTAATTTAAGACCAACATAAGGTGGAATTTCTTCTGAGGACTGACAGTCTTCAAATTTCTTGTTAATGATAACTGTTGGGCAGAGTCCTTGTATATATTTCACATTGAGAGAGATTGTTGATCAGTATGGAAATCAAGGGGGATTTGAAAGAAAGTGGACATGAGTGTTGGATCAGCCATGATTCCATGAAATGGTAGAGCAGTCTCAAAGGGCCGAATGACTACTCATGTTCCCTTTTTTTTCTTCTGGTCTCATTGCTGGATAGATGCCAATGTTCTAACTGTGCTGGAACAGTTTGCCTCGGGATGTGGCTTGTTCTGAAGCTCAAGTCTTTAGTGTTCTTGTTGGAATGACTTCAGGACCCGTAGCCTTTTGAGTGTCTAGTGCCTTCAGCTGTTTGTTGTTACTACATGGAGTGAATTGAATTGGCTGAAGACCGGCATTTCTGATGCTTTCAATCTTGAAAAGGCCAGGATGGATCATCTACTCAGCACTTCTGGCTGAAGATTCTTGCAAATGCCGCAGCACTGATGTACTAGGCTCCCCCTTCATTGAGGAGGGAGCAATTTGTGAAGGCTCCTGCTCCTCTGAGTTATTTAATTGTCTACCACCATTCATGACTACATGATGTGGCAGGACTGCAGAGCTTGGATCTGATCCATTGGTTGTGAATTTGCTTGCTGCTTACACTTTGTCATGCAAATAATTCTGTGGTGTAACTTTGCCAGTATGACACTTTGGTCAGATATTAATGGTGTTGGGCCTGGAGTGCCCTCTTCTTGTATAAAACTGGATCCTTTTGTTTGATGAGAAATGGTAGTATGTGGGATATGTCATGCTATGAAGTTGCAAGTTGTAATGAGTGAAGATATACTGCTGATGGTCCACAGCATCTCTGATATCCAATCGTGATTTTTGGATCTGTTTGAATCTGTTTCATTTAGCATTTGACAGTGTCACGCCACATGATGGAGAA
Organism: Chiloscyllium plagiosum; assembly: GCF_004010195.1. Lineage (NCBI taxonomy): Eukaryota > Metazoa > Chordata > Chondrichthyes > Orectolobiformes > Hemiscylliidae > Chiloscyllium > Chiloscyllium plagiosum. The sequence goes on from NC_057735.1 coordinate 50,026,995, forward strand.
TATATTCAATGTGAAGACAGTACTCTGTGTCGTCTCAAGGACTGTTCAGTAGTCACTCCTACTGATACTGTCATGGACAGGTGCATCTGTAGCAGGTAGTTTGGAGAGGATAGGGTTAAGAAGGTTTTTCCACTTTATTGCTACCATCACCCCTTGTTGCAGTCCCAATCCAGCAGCTGTGTCCTTTTAACCTGGACAATAATGGTGTGGCTGAGGCACTCTTAGTGATGGGTATTGAATCTCCCATCGTTGATGTTTTGTCATGAGACTTCATGGGTCTGGAGTCAACACTGAGGACTCCAGGGACCGCTTCCTCCCGTTGTACTGCCATATGTGCCCTTCTAGTGGGAGAGGACACGCTCAAGGGTGCGGATGGTGTCACCTGGGGCATAATTGCACTCATAAAACTACCTTTTACAATATTGGGCTGTTCCTTGACTACTGTGTGAGGCAGCTCTCCTAGATGTTGGTAAGGAAAGTTCTGCCTGGTCCACAGAGTTGAGTCTGCTGTAATTTCTGGTTTCATTCCTTTGAGACTGTTTAGTGGGTTAATTGAGCTGAACAGCTTGCTAGAAATTTTCAGAAGATAGTCAACCATGTTGCTGTGTATCAGGAGACGCATGTTAGATTAGAGGAGTATGAATCGTAATTTTCCTCGAAAGAAGTTAGTGAAGTGAACCAGATGGATTTCTATGATGATCAGCAATGGATACATAATCATTAAACTTTAATTGCACAATTTTAAAATTTGGATGAGTTTCACCACCTGTCATGGTGAGATTCGAATCTGGTGCCCAGAACGTTAAATTGATTACTAATCCAGCAGCAATATCCCTTTCTCTTCGTGAATGTGTCTTTCAATCTCACGTGCTTGCTACCCCCTCAGTATCAAATGTTCCCCGACCCAAATACCTTTTAATTTGCAAGTCAGGAGGGGTTAGATACTTATAATACTTTGATTCCTGTTATTTTTTTCCTTTGGTCGGTCTTATGCAAATGATTGTGGTAAAAGGCATTCAGTTGTTTTTTAAAACAATGTTTTATTAGTTTGAGTCTAAAATTTCAAGAGTATGTGGAAAGGTATTTTTGCAGTCTTTAGTTGTGCTTTCTGTGATACTTTGAGATTATGTGCATTTTAACATAGACAAAAATTGTCATCTAAGAATTGTTGCCTGTAGAATGGACCATAGAATGTTTGTAATACAATAGGCCAGCAGTCTTGAGTTGAGTTGACTCAAATAAATGTTTCCCCAGCAGTCTTTGTGGTGAATGACACCAGTAGCATTCCAGAATTTTGCGAGTCAGGGTGCAGAAATAAGTGCAGTGACCATCACTAATGAGAAGGTGCTCGGGAAGCTGAGAGGTCTGAAGTTAGATGTTTAAAAAAAAAGCTGGACCAGAGAGACTATACCCAGGTGCCTTAAGGAGAAGGTTGAAGAGATTATGTAGACGTTGGTGATCTTTCAGGAATGGCTGGAGTCAGGGATGGTCTTAGATGACTGGAAGGTGCCTAATGTAACACCTCTATTTAAGAAGCGAGAGAAGTAGAAGATGAGAAATTCTGCGCCAGTTAGCCTGACCTCTGTCATTGGTAAGATTTTAGAGTCTTTAGAGGATGAGACTGGGGAGTACAGTAGCGCCTCGACTTACGAACTTAATCCATTCCAGGACCTAGTTTGCGAACTGAATCAATTTTCCCATTGTTCGGATATTCAAAGCACGCGTAGCAAAGCAGAACATTGACAATGAAACCACGGGCTTTTTGCGTTCGTACCTTGAATTTCGTACGTACGTTGAAGCAAAATTTTATATACAATCCTGTTTATAAACTGATTTGTTCATGAACTGGGTCATTCGTATGTCGAGGCGCTACTGTACTTGGAAGTAAATGGTAAAATAGGGCTGAGTGTGCGCAACTTCGTCGGGGGAGTGTCACGTCTGACAAATGTGTTAGAATTTTCTTTGAGGTGGTAATGCGTAAATTAGATAAAGGATAGCCAGTGGACGTGATCTATTTGGATTTCACGAAGGCAGTCAAAGTACGGCACAGGAGACTGCTGAATAACAAGAGCCCGTGATGTTACAAACGGATACTAGCATGGATAGAGATTAGCTGACCGTGCAGAAGGCAGAGAATCAGGATAAAAGTGGTCTTTTTGAGAATGGCAATTGGTGACTAGTGGGGCTCTGCAGGGGTCCCTAACCCAATCGCAGGTGTTGAGACCACAATTATCTACTTATACATTCTTCATCTAGATGAAGGAACCAAGGGCATTGTTGCTAAGTTTGCAGGTGATACAAAGATGGGTGGAAGGGCAGGTAATGTTGAGGAGGTCAGGGGACTGCAGAAGGACTTGGATAGGCGAGGAGAGTGGGTAAAATAGTGGCTTATCAAATACAAATGGGAAAGTGAGTTTATGCACTTTGGGAAGAATAGTGACTTAGACTATTCTCTAAATGGGAAAAGCTTTGGAAATCTGATTTTGCGATTAGGTTTTGTGCTTTTGAATCTCACTGACTAAGGAGTCCTATTTCAAGATTGTGTTATGATTAACTTGGGTTCACCTGGATTGCAAATGCAATTTTAGCATCCATTTTGAGAGGGCTAGAATGCAAAAGCAGGAATGTATACAGAATCTGTATTAGGGTTTGATGTTCGACTGCATTTGGAACATTGTGATCAGTTTCCTCTGATTTGAGGAATGATGTGCTAGTGTTGGAGAGGTTCCAGAGGAGTGTTCCCAAGGAGGAAGGACTTCTCATGAAGAACAGTTGAGGACTCTGGGTCTGTATTCGATGGAGAGGGGAATGTGATCTGATTTAAACTTCACTTACAAAGTGCTGAGAGGCCTGGATACTATGGATGTGGAAGTGATGTTTCCACTAGGACCCGAGGGTACAGTCTCAGAACGAAGGGACAACCCTCTAGAACTGAGATAAGAAATTTCTGGAGCCAGAAGGTGATGAATCTGTGGAACTCATAGCCTCTCAACTTTTTGTGGTAAAGTGCTTGAGTGTATTTAAGACAAAAAAAATGTTCTGCTAAGCAAAGGGATCAGAGGTTTTGGGGAAGGCAAGAGATAGAGTTGAGAAACATTTTTTTCTTTTTTTTTCCTTCCTTCCTCCCTCCCCTCCCTCGCTGTAAAAGCATAAGCTAAGCCCTTCCTTCCTTCTTTCTTTCCCTCTTTCACTGTCTCTCACTGTAAAAGCATAAGCTAAGCACACACGGTACCAATGATGGAAAACGTCTTCCTCACAGACGATCAAATGGAACAAGGCACAGAAAAGTTACTTCACTGTAATTTAGAAACTACATTCTATTTTTTTGTATATGAGTGGGACTTTTTGTTATACTTTATTTAATTTCTTCACTGTTCGAGTTGGATAAATACAATGTTACTTGTTAAGTTTCTGACACTCACTTCAAAATTATCTTATTTGTCCCCACTAGATGTTGCTGGAGAGCAGGTTACACCACTTTTCACAGATTATAGGGAGAGGTACACCTCCTTTGGGTGTTTCGGTTTTAGTAATCAGTGGGGGTCAACCTCCTCTTTATAAGGCTATGGAATCAGCTGGGATAATTTCTGAACATGAGTTTTGTGTATATTTGAAGTATTTTTACTCTCTTCTTGTTCTTAGTGTGTTTGAATAGTTCAACCTATCCCTTCTGATCCAGGTATCGCTATGCTTTGGATGATCTCTATCCAATTCTAAGTGCATTAAAATTGCATGTAGCAACATATGATGAATGGTCTTCTAAAGTGACTGATGCCCTGGAAGCAAAAGATAATGAAAAGAAGAGTAAGTATGGAAATTCTTTAGATGGTTCCTGTAGTAAGCAGATGCGGTAATGGTCAAAGGAATGGTGCTTAAGGTTGCATGAAGAGTAAATACTGGTTGGATAGGCTGCTTCTCAGTTATGTTGCAGGAATTGGGAAAGGATGGGAAGAAAAGTACTGTTGCCATGCAAGGATGTACGGGAAGAAAACTAGTTAGAATTATAAAATTATTACAACACAGAATGAGATCATGCAGCCCATCATGTCTCTGCTGATCTTCAGGAGTGTTTCCCATAGTCTTGTACCCCTACATTTCCAGTGTTATCTTATTTTTTATCAGCTGATGATCTGGTTCTCTGGCCTGCCTTCTCTACACACTTGGATAGTGCATTCCTAAATACTTGTAGTATGAAAAGATTTTCCTTCCTACTACCATTACTACTTTTGACAATCACCTTAAATCCTTTGCCTCCTTGTTCTTTCCTCTTTCACCAATGGAAACTGTCCTCTCCAGACCCTTCATGATTTTGAATACTCCCCTCTCAACCTTCTCTGCTTTGCAGAAAGCAGTTGTAGAGTCATGGTGATGTACAGCACAGAAACAAACCCTTTGGTCCAACCAGATATCCTAAATTAATCTGGTCCCATTTGCCAGCACTTGACCCATATCCCTCCAGACCCATATTCCTCCAAACTCATCCAGATGCCTTTTAAGTGTTGTAATTGTACCAGTCTCCACCACTTCCTCTGGCAGCTTATTCCATACACGCACCACCCTCTGTGAAAATGTTGCCCCTGAGTTCCCTTTTAAATCATTACCCCCTCACCTGAAGCCTATGTCCTCTAGTTCTGGACTCTTCCCCAAACTAGGGAAAAGACCTTGTCTATTTACCCTATCCATGCCCCTCATGATTTTATAAACCTCTATAAAGTTACCCCTCATACTTTGATGCTCCAGGAAAAACAGCCCCAGCTTATTCAGCCTGTCCCTATAGCTCAAACCCTCCAACACTGGCAACATCCTTGTAAACCTTTGCTAAACCCTTTTATGTTTCACAACATCCTTCCGATAGGATTTCACCTTACTCCAGCATTCCTCCATAACTGAAATCATTCATCTCTGGAGGTCATTCTCCTAAATATTTTCTGAACCCTGTCTAAATGCTAGTTCTAAACCCTGGGTGCAGTGCACAGAACTAGGGGTGATGCTTCTTTTAAAAGTATACTTTTTTTTCTGTTTTATCTTTGACTTTTGTTGTCATTTGTTGAGCTGTGCATTTGTTTAGCCTATTTTGTGGTAGCTCTGTGGGAATAAATCTTGACTGTACTTGAACTCACCATTTCCCTTCCCTGCATGCATAGTCACCCGTTGTTCATTGTTATGTGCAGCCTGATTGCAGACCTGCATGGCTTTCTAATTTTAGGGAAAGGATCAAATGTTTGAAACTTGTTGCGACTGCCCAGACTTCATAACATGTTTGTTGCCTTTTGCTGTTCAAGGAAGACAAAACCACTATTTGAGATGCTCCCAAAGTATGATTTATGTATTTTCCAAGGCTCCCCCTCGAGGACTCTGACATAAAATTTTCAACTACAAGCTAATTCAGCCTGCTTAAAAAAAAACTGCCTGACACTAACAGCTATCTGTCTGTCACCTGAAAGTGGTTGCCTTGAACAGCTATTTCTTGTTATTACAAAAAGCTGGGATAACTTTGGATCTTAGAAGTGAGTCATTAGTTATATATATAAAACCAAACGTGAGTTTGTAAGCTGCACTGTATAGGGAATGCAAAGGGAAAAGACTACATCTGATTATGATGTAGACCAATTGGAAAGTTAGGAATTTGGTGCAGTGGCAAAAGAAGTATCCTTTTTTTTTATTCAGTCTTCAACCTCCATAGCTGTGGAGTCTCATTTCTTTGTCTTCAAGCCAGGAGAGTATGGACTTTTTATTAGTTTAGCTCTAAATTGCTAACTACTTGACTAATTAAATTACAGTAGACAGACATGGCAGCGATGTTGTTTGCATGGCTGTTGCTTGTTGGAATCTGAGGAATCCAGAACCATCCTGGACAATCTTATGTGCAGTAAATGTCTGTAGTTTGCTGAGCTAGTGTCTGAATTGCAGACATGCTGGACATCAGTAAAGGGCACAGTTGAATCCACTTTGTTCCAGGAGGGAGTCATCCCTCCATGATTAGCCAGGAATTGAATTGGTTAGGGTCAGAGCGGAATGACGTAAGCCACGCATTTATGAGGAATTGGCAAGTTGTGATGGAGGAGGTTCAGCTCTGACATTGTCCAACAGAAATGTTTTGATGCCTCTCTGTGCAATGAGGAGTAGGTTTTCAGGGTTACATTATAGAATTGGCAATGGTGCAATTTTCCATTCATGTGGGGCAGTGAAAAGGACTGTGGTAGTGGTAGATAGTGAAGTCAGGGGAAGGGATTCCATTCTCTGCAGCCATACTTGAAAACTCTGCTCCGTGCCAGCGTTGGGGAATATCTTGCAGGAGAGGTATTTGGTGGAGGGGGGATCCAATGTTCTGCCAAGATTTTGCAACATCGTAAAGTTTTGGCTGAGTCATGGCACTAATTGGCAAAATGTCAGCATGTTAAAAGTTTTAAAATTGAAGTGTGAAGAGTGGTGTGGGAAGAAAGGATTTGGATTCGTGGAGTACTGGCATCTGTATTCTGGAAAGAGCTATTAGTTTAGGTTGGATTCTGTTAGGTTGGACTCCAACTAAAACTGGTTGAGACTATTGTTGTGGCGAATTATATGATGGGCTTTAAAATATTGGGGCAGGAGACAGGCTTCAGGTGTAAGGAGATTTAGAAGTTCAAAGGAAAAAGTCAAGACAATGACATGGTGTAGTGATGTGGGTAAAGACCAACCATACGTGTCAGGAAGAGGCAGAGTGTGCATTCATGAATAAGGGCAGTGCAGGAAATAGGGAATTAATGGTTGTTTGTTGAAATGTACAATGCATTCTCAATAAGATGAAGAACTAGTGGCACAAATAGAAGTAATGGTTTAAATCTAGCCCTCATGACAATAATAAAGTTGCAAGGTGATGAAGGTTAGGAGGTAAGTATAGGTGTGTGCACAATATTTTGGGAAAACAATGGCATTTAAATTCCTATGTTTCTTAAAAAAAAATTTGTCACCCTAATAAAGGAAAATACATAACATCTTGAAATGCAAAACTTACAGCATTGATATAATTAAGATTATGTGTAAAATACAAAGAGTTTTATAGCCTGCTGACCTAAAGGTATGTTAAGACTGTTGCAAAAGGATAAGAGTTTTATTGCTTGTTGTGTGCCAGTTTGTAATACTTCAAGTTGGAAAATAATTCTTACTTCAGATCCTTTTCAAATTTCTGAACTCGTCTTTACATTTGAGCATTTTTGAGTAGCGTGCCTGTGAATTGTTTTTACATCACTTAATATTAATGACCAACAATCAGAGATTTTTCTCAAAGCAGGGAAAATTGTAATTCCTAATTCCAAGCCACAATTTGTTGTTTTTTTAAGTAATATTATCATCATGACTCTATCAATTCTGTCATATCAGGCCTCTCTGATTTGAAAACAATGGTAGAGGAAGCAGAGAAGAAAAAGTTCCCAGAAAATGATTTGTTGAAACAGCTGAAGGAAGCAATTTTAGAGGCAGAAAAGTGTGCCTCTGTTGCCCAGCAACTACTAAATAATAAAAGACAAACCAGGTACGTAAAATTGCATATTTTACTTGCCTATTAAGGGATGAGCAGTCCTGAGTGGAAATTGTTTTCATTTTGTTGCTTACATAGTGTTGCCCACTGTCTGTAGTCTTGTCCTTCCAAGGACATACGTACTCTGGGCCAAATGCGTTATCCTTTTTATAGAAATATGGTATGTTAATTATCGAAAGCACCTCTGCTTTGCTTTTCATTTTGTTCATAGACATCTGAATTGCATGACCAATTGACTGCCAGTTTTTGCACTGCATTTCTAAGTAAGGAATTGATATGAGAACACGCAGTTGATTTTTATAAGAAACTTATTATCCCATTGAGAATTGATTCAGCTTAAATTTGAGATACTGGAGCACTGCACCTTAAGAGAGCAATTAATTGTTGATGGATATTTATCTGTGAGCGTGTTGTAGTTTTAAGTATTTCCTAGCATTTAACAACCTCTGCTAACTACCAGATGCTAAAGTCTTAAAATAGCAAAGCTTTTTGCATCTGAAAGATAAGTAGCCATGATAAATAACAGCACCTTAATCAAGTCAAATTTTAACAGTTTCAGAGCTGACTCTTAACACCCATACACATTAGAGAGTTTTGAGAAGATTTGTAGCTCAGGTTGAGGTTCTGGGTGTAGGTTTGCTCACTGAGCTAGAAGGTTCATTTTCAGAAGTTTTGTCACTGTACTAGGTAACATCTTTAGTGAGCCTCTGGATGAAACACTGGTGGTGTAGCCCGCTTTCTATGTATATGTTTGGGTTTACTTGGGTTGGTGACACCATTTCCGGTGGTGACGTCATTTCCTGTTTTTCTCAGGGGGTGGTAAATGGGATCCAAGTCAATATGTTTCTTGATCGAGTTCCGGTTGGAATGCCATGCTTCTAGGAATTCTAGTGCGCGTCTCCGTTTGGCTTGTCCTAGGATGGATATGGTGGCCCAGTCGAAATGGTGTCCTTCCTCATCTGTATGTAAGGATACTAGTGAGAGTGGATTATGTCTTTTTGTGGCTAATTGATATTCATGTATCCCGGTGGCTAGTTTTCTGCCTCTTTGTCCAAAGTAGTGTTTGTTAGAGTTCTTGCAAGGTATTTTGTAAATGACATTAGTTTTGCTTGTTGTCTGTATTTCATCTTTCAAGTTCATTAGCTGCTGTTTTAGTGTGTTGGTGGGTTTGTGGGCTACTATGATGCCAACGAGTCTGAGTACTACTGAGTCTGAGACCCCTTGGCATCATGGTAGCCCACAAACCCACTAACACTCTAAAACATGAACATCAACTAGCCACAAAAAGACATAACCCACTCTCACTAGTATCCTTACATACCTTATTCTTTCTGCTCTCAATGTCTTCTGCAAAGCCTCTAGTCGAAGATGATGATTTTGGACTTCTTCATGGCAGCTGTCTCTAGTCTCCCCCAGCCAGGAACCTCAAACTACTTTGCTCTTGTTCATACCTCTTAAAATTTCCATTTCTTATCCTCTTTCAGCTCAGTACAGGAGTTTGTCTTTGGCTGTTTTTAATCCCTCCCCAAATTCCTTCACATTTCTAGTGACCTTGAAATCCACCTGATTATGTTTTGAATATCGAAATTTGTTTTTATTGTTTTAATTCTCTAACATTTCAAACACACCCATTTTATGACCTGAGATTGTGGAGAATCAAGGTGGTTGTGTTTTCTGCACAACTTGAACATTTCAGCTCCATTTGTCCATTTTTTGTTCTCATGTCTTGAACCCATTGTGATGCTGATTACAAACTGAAAGAACTGCAGCTGCTATAAATTTAAAAAACAAAAACAAAAGTTGCTGGAAAAGCTCAGTAGATCTGGCAGCAACTGTGAACAGAATTCAGTTAACCTTCTGGGTCGAGTGACCCTTCGAACTTCCTCAGGTGGTGCTGATTATGTCCTGGACTTCTCCTTTGTTCCATAAGAAATGACTGTTACTCAATTATTAACTTTTCAACCAACATTTTCTTTAGAACTGGTCTAGCTCTCTTCATAGAACGTGGAACAGTACAACACAGTACAGGCCCTTGGCCCCACAATATTGTGCCGAGCTTTTATCTTAATCTAAGATCAACCTAACCTACACCCCTCAATTTATTGCCGTCCATGTCCTTGTCCAGCAGTCACTTAAATGTCCCTAATGTCTCTGACTATTATGGCCCTCATGACAGCCGTTTCTGCTCTGGGGAAAAGTCTCTGGCTATCTATTCTATTTATGCCTCTCATTACCTTGTACACCTCTATCAAGTCACCTCTTTCTTTCTTTCTTCCTTCTCTCCGATGTGAATACTTTGCTTTGTGCCCCAGACTTCCAATAGCAGTTAGTTCACATTTTTGGCAGGGGTGGAATGGAGGTGGGGCGGGGGGGTGGTCAGGAAATGTTCTGAAGGAGTGGTATGAAAAGCTTTCAAATGTATGCAGTTATCAGGAGCAAACATATTGCAACATGGTAGCTTATTGTAACATCCCTATAGTCAGTTCTGATTTTTAATGCTGTATCTTTAGTGGAAAAACATTACTTTGACAAGATCATTTCTTTATAAGTTATTGCTCCGAAGAAGATCATACTTCCCTCAGATAAAATTACTGTCGTGTATTGTTCCTTAAGCTAAACTATTCAAAGTGTATTATTTGTGCAGTAGTGGGAGGTTGGATGTTATGATGGTTGTGATGTTTCAGATATCGTTCTGGTGGTGGGAAGTCCCAAAACCGACTGACTGTTGCAGAGCTTCAAGCATTTGTCAAACAACTCTATGCTCTACCTTGCATCATTGACCAGGCACCCTTACTGAAGGTATGTGTAATTTCTGGAGTTCTTGAATTATTAATTGGGAAAAAAAAAACAAAAGTTCATATTTTGTTGTCCCTATGATGGTTTACATAACTTTTAAATATTAAATCACTGACTATGCAACTATAATGGAAGTTCTGTTTTTTTAAGAAAACCTTTTTATGTTGTGATTTTATTAAATGAAGTAGCACAAATGTGCATCTCTCTGCACAGGACCTTTCAAATTCCGTAGAAGATTTTCAGCAGCGCTCTGAGAAGGCTGTCTCTGATGAAAGACCCGATACTTCTGAACTACAGCAACTGATGGATCTCAGTTTTGGATTTGACATAGAATTGCCACAGCTTCAGCATCTTCGAGAACATTTAGAACAAGCAAAGTGGCTAGATGAAGTGCAGCTGGCTTATGCTACATCTGATTCATTCAGTTTGGATGAAATGAGGCAACTGATTGATTCTGGTGTAGGTTTGATGCCTCATCAAGCTGTAGAGAAGGCCATGGCTCAGCTGCAGGAACTCCTGACGGTCTCTGAACAGTTGGAGGAGAAAGCTCACAATTTGCTGAAGACCAGGTCAGTGGGTATTACTGCATCATAATTAGTGCATGCACCTTTTATATGTACAAAGTCCCCTAGATTAAGCAAATGCCTCCATCCTGTAAAGAAGAAAAAGATTGATGATTTGTAGTGAAGTTAGTATAACAAAGTTCGCTGATTATTTGTGAACTACGTTGCTTGCAAAATTGTACTTTACAAACATCTCTTATATTTTAAACTAATTTCTAGAATGCATTTGTCTAAGTCTTCAATACAAAGAATTATTCAGCTGCTAACTGTCCAGTGACAGATGTGCTTCAACATATTTGAAAGCCTATAAATAAACCAGTAATCTGATTTAACACTAATCTTTTTGTGATTGTTGGCTGCAAAATGAGATTAGTTACTGAAGTCGATTAACCCAGTTTCAGTGTATTTACAACTGCTATTTGCTGGTTCATTTGTCAAGGCATTGCCCTGAGAAATCAGAGTCAACAAGCCTGGCTCAAAATGTAACGAGGCATGGTTGTTAACTGAAAACAAAGAATTCTGGAAATCATAGCTAGTCAGGCAGCATCCATGGAGAGAGATCAAGCTAATATTTCAAGTCTAAATGACTCTTCTTCAGCTCTAATGAAGAGTTGTCTAGACTCAAAACATTAGCTTGCTCTCTCTCGACAGATGATGTCAGACCCTCCTGATTTCCAGCAATTTTTATTTTCAGTATGTTCAGCATCTGCAGTAATTTGCTCCTACATGACTGTTAACTGGTCTAATTAAGCAGAATTATTTATGTACCAAGTTCTGTGTAATTGTCTGACAGTGTAAATGCATATCATACTGTTGTGCCATAATTTATTGGTATTTGAGCCCTGCTATTTCTGGAGTCATCACAAAAGATAAATACTGTATACAGTACAAAGTATGCAAAATTCCACAATTTACCTATCTTTTAGACACCGATTTCTGTACTTAAATAGGTTTTAGTGAAAGCAAACAATTATGAGCCATTGATTTTTAGCATGGGGTAGAACGGTGGCTCAGTGGTCAGCACTGCTGCCACACAGCAACAGGGATGCAGGTTTGATTCCACCCTTGTGCGACTGTTTGTGTGGAGTTTGCATGTTCTCCCCATGTCTGTGGGTTTTCTCTGGGTGCTTTGGTTTCCTCCCGCAATCCAAAGATGTACAAATTAAGCAGATTGACCATGCTAAATTGCTTATAGAGTCCAGGGATTTGTAGTTTAAGTGGTTTAGCAGTGGGAAATGCAATATTAAAGGGATATGGTTGGGAGTTTAGGTCTGGGTAAGATGCTGTTGGAGGGTTGGTGTGGACTCTGAGCTGAATATCCTGGCTTCAAACTGAAGTGATTCCATGATCTGTAACTCTCCTAGTTAAAGCTCTCGCCCCATATAAAATTCCTGTAAACATACAGACTCTCAAATGGTGTCAATGGCAGAGGGACAGTCTAGGAAGATAGCTCAGTGAACCCCATGGGCAGGGTTCACTGAACTGTTTGTCAGGACTTGCTGTTCCTTGATCCTCCCTTCATGTATTTGCAGTTGTTTACAGGAGTTTTAGAACAGCTGGTTCTCATTTATGAAGTTTGAATTCTTGATTATTTATGTGTACCAAGTTCTGTGACATGTAAAAGAAAATCATAAGGTTGTGCCACAATTTGAGAGAAATAAATTGACATTCTCTCCAGCTGTGGGAATTTCTCTTCTATACAGAAGAGACAGTTCCTTCCTTTCAGGGGATCTGGCCTCTGGCATCTATTAAACTGTTCAGCTACCTAGGGATCAAAGACATAGTTGTTGGACAACAACCCACCATTGGCCAGAACAACCAACTATTTTTTTTTTGCTGACAGAATGTCAATTTGTACACACTGCTTGGTCATCTGTAACTGTACCTGCACCCCCATCCTGGATGATGTATTGCCTCCCCAGTGCCAGGGTTCAGGATGTCATTAAGCAACTGCAAGACATCCTTTTTCGACGAGCAGAATAATCAGAAATTGTGGTCCACATTTGTACCATTGACACAGAAAAGAAGAGGGATGCGGTGCTGAAGGCAAATTTCATGGAGTCAGGAGCAGCTGTTTAAAACCTCCAACACATGCATTTACCTTCAATGAGAGCTTGATTAGAGTGCAGGACATGTCTGTGAAAATGATGGATAGAAATGGCAAGATTAGGGAACCATGGATGACAGGTGAAATTGTGAGTCAAGATTAGAGTAGTGCTGGAAAAGCACAGCAGGTCAGGCAGCATCCACGGTGCAGGAAAATCGACGTTTCGGACAAAAGCCCTCAATAACCCTCCATTCCTGATGACTAACCTTGACTCTAATCTCCAGCATCCATAGTACCCACTTGCTATCCACTCTGTCTATACCTCATGCTTTTGAAGACCTCAGTCAGGTCCACCCTCCACCTCCAACTTTCTAATGAAAATAATCCTAATCTACTCAATCTTCCTTCATAGCTAGCACCTTCCATACTGCGCAACATCCTGGTGAATCTCCTCTATACTCTCTCCAAAGCATCCACATCCTTTTGGCAATGTGGTGACTAGAACCATATGTAGTATTCCAAATTTGGCCGAACCAAAGTCCCACACAACTGTAACTTGATCTACCAACTCGCATTCAATACCTTGTCCAATGAAGGATAGCATGCCATATGCAGCCTTGACCACTCTGTTGCCCTACGTTGCCACCTCTGGGTACAAAGGACCTGAACACCGACATCTCTCTCTACGTCAGTTTTCCCCAGGGCTTTTCCATTTACTATTTCCACTTGCAAATTCGCTTTTGAATTGGATCTTTCAAAATGCATCACCTTGCATTTGTCTGGATTGAACTCCATCTGCCAATTCTTTGCCCAACTCTCCAATCCATCTATATGTTGCTGCATTCTTTGACAGTCCCCTTCAATATCTGCTATTCCACCAATCTTAACATCATTTGCAAACTTGCTAATCAGACCACCTAAGTCTTCCTCCCGATCTTTTTTGTACATTGCAAGCAGTGGTCCCTACATGGATCCCTCTGAAACATCACTGGTCACCATTCTCCATTTTCAGAAACTCCTTCCCATCACTACTGTCTCCTATTGCTCAGCCAATTCTCTATCCACCTAGCTAATACACGCTGGACCCCATGAGACTTTACTTTCTCTTTCAGCATACCATTATGGAACCTTATCAAAAGTCTTACTGAAACCATTATGGAACCTTATCAAAAGGTCTTACTGAAGTCCACGTATATGACATCTACAGCCATTCCCTCAATCAACTTTATCATTTCCTCAAAGAATTCTATTAAGTTGGTAAGACATGACTTTCCCTGCACAAAACCATGTTGCCTATCGCTGATAAACCCATTTTCTTCCAACTGGTGAGCCTGAAGTCAGTGATCGGAAAGCTGTTGGGCAAGATATGGATTTTCTACCAGTTTGGAAGAAAATCCATATCTTGCCCAACAGCTTTCCGATCACTGACTTCAGGCTCACTGGTCTGTTATTACCTTGATTATCCAGTGACCCTTCTTAAACAAGGGGACAATGTTAGTATTTCTCCAGTCCTCAGAGATCTCACCCGTGTTCAAGGATGCTGCAAAGATACCTGTTAAGGATTCAGCTATTTCCTCTCTCGCTTCCCTCAGTAACTTGGGATAGATCCCATCTGGACCTGGGGACTTGCCAATCTTAATGCCTTTTAGAATACCCAACACTTCTTCCCTCCTTATGCCAACTTAACCTAGAGTAATCAAACATCTATCCGTAACCTCAACATCCATGTCCCTCTCCTCGGTGAATACCATGCAAAGTACTCGTGAAAGAATCTCACCCATTTTCTGACTTCTCCTTTGTCACTGAGTGGACCAACCCTTTCTCTAATTACTCTCTTGCTCCTTATATACGAATAAAAGGCTCTGGAATGTTCCTTAATCCTCTTTGCTCAAGACATTTCATAACCCTTTTTAGCCCTCTTAATTCCACATTTCAGATTTTTCCAAAGCTTCGTCTGTTTTCAGTTGCCTAGACCTAATGTATGCTTTCTTTTTCCTCTTAGCTAGTCTCACAATTTCACTTGGGCGAAAGTGGCCACATTTTGGAATACTACATCTGGTTCTAGTTGCCACATTGTCAAAAGGATGTGGATGCTTTGGAGAGGGTATAGAGGAGGTTCACCAGGATGTTGCACAGTATGGAAGGTGCTAGCTATGAAGGGAGATTGAGTAGATTAGGATTATTTTCATTTAAAAGATGGAGGTTGAGGGTGGACCTGACTGAGGTCTTCAAAAGCATGAGGTATAGACAGGATGGATAGCAAGAAGCACCCCCCCCCCCCCCCCCATTACTAGAGATCGTGACCTCAAGGTGAGAGGTGAAAAGTTTCAGGGAGATGTGTGTGGAAAGTTCTTTATGCAGAGGGTGGTGGGTGTCTGGAATGCATTGCCAGCGGAGGTGGTAGAGGCAGCGGTACAATAGCGTCATTTAACATGTATCTAGACAGATACATGAATGAGCAGGGAACAGAGGGTTACAGATCCTTAGAAAATAGGCGACAGGTTTAGATAGAGGATTTTTGTCAGCGGGGGCTTGGAGGGCTGAAGGACCTGTTCCTGTGATGTAATTTTCTTTTACTCTTTGTTCTAAAAAGCAGATCAGTAATCTCAGTACTATTCCCAGTGTCATGTGTTAGTGAGCATAAGAACAGGAAGATTGATTGATTGAATACATGGCTGGAGAAGTGGCGGAGGAGTGAGGGCAACAGATTTGAGGAATTGGGAGTGTTCAGGGGCAGAATGGAGTTAATGGGATTGGAACTAATAACCTCTCAGGAGATTTGGTAGTACTGTGAGGTTGAGCTGAAAATGTGTTGCTGGAAAAGCGCAGCAGGTCAGGCAGCATCCAGGGAACAGGAGAATCGACGTTTCGGGCATAAGCCCTTCTTCAGGAGTACTGTTAGATTGTCTGTCAGTTTCATAGGAACCTGAGGGGTAATCCAAATTGGAACAGTGATACAAGACCAGAGAGCAAAATTGATCATTTGAGGGTATTTTGAAAGCAGAATATTGTCAAAAAGGCAAAGTTGAGGGCACTTTACCTGAATGTAACAACACTTGTAACAAGCTCGATATTTTAAAGGCATAAATATGGTTATATGATATGGGTGTGATTTAAATTGCCATTACAGAAACATGGCTGCATGGTGACCAGGTACTGAAAGGCCTACTCTTGCTCCTATTTCTTATGTTCTTATCTACATTTACCATGTATAAAAGCTGCAGTTTGTGTCTACATTGCTGCTTTTGCTAGGGATCTTAAATCTGTGCCCTTTGTTCCCATTAAAGCATTTAGAACAATGTTCTGTCTACTGTATCCAAACCCCTCATGATTTTGAATACTCCTGTCAAATGTCCTCTCAACCTTTCTTTCAAGGAGAACAGTCAGTCTCAGGTTGTTCAATCTTTCAAGCTAATTGAAGTTCTTTTATTCTTGGGCATGATTCGGAGATGCCGGTGTTGGACTGTGGTGTACAAAGTTAAAAATCACACAACACCAGGTTTTTGTCCAACAGGTTTAATTGGAAGCACACTAGCTTTCGGAGCGACGCTCCTTCATCAGGTGATTGTGATGAAGGAGCGTCGCTCCGAAAGCTAGTGTGCTTCCAATTAAACCTGTTGGACTATAACCTGGTGTTGTGATTTTTAACTTCATTCTTGGGATCATTCTTTTCTGCCATGTCTGTAATCCGTGCACATCTTTCCTGAAGTTTGGCTCTCAAAATTGGAAGCAGTACATGAGTTGAAAGTGAATCAGTATTTTGAACAAGCTTCACATGACTTGCTATGTTTTGTATTTTTTTGCCTCAATTAATAAATTGCCTCAATTAATAAATTCTATTAATTGCAGCTTTATTATCTGGTCTTCCAACTTGCCCTCCCTGCTTACGTGCTTCATCCAGAACTTAGGCTCGTGTCCTTGGGGGGTCAGAGGTTTGAATCTCACCATTGCCGTTGGTGAAATTTGAATCCAATAAATGACCATTTAACCACTGTTGATGTTGTTTAAAAATCTATCTGTTTCACTTGTCTCCTTTTAAGGAAGGACATCTGTCATGCTTACCTGGTTTGCCTTCCAAATCCGCAGGAATGTGGTTGACTTTTAACTGCCCTCTGAACAATTCGGGGTATGCAATCATTTCTCGGCAGCAAAGGCCATATATCATGATTTTCAGTCTTTATCACCAAGATATGCACAGCATTTTGTTCCTTCGTAAAGACAGATTGAATGTATACTTATGTCAACCATGTCCCTTGCCCGACATGCTAAATCCCTATTTTGGCTATCCTTCTCCTTCTACCACTCTCTTTACTAATAGTGTTTATTTTATCTCATTTCATACTTTTTTTGTAACTTTTTTGTAACTTCCCCTCTGAACATTGTGAATTCAGCCTAATTGTCTATCCACCTGATGATTGCCATAAGAATGTTTTTTTTCTTCTTAATCACTGTCTTTGATTATGCTTGGGGACTGTAGATTTGTTTTCTCTGTCTTCTACTTTATCATATTTCCACATCAAAATCTGTGCCAATAACTCACCTACTTGCTACATCCCATGCATTCACAAACAAGCAGTTACTCTAATGTAAACTGTACTTTTCCTGTAGTCCTAAACCACTTTATAAATTACTATTTCTTCTTAATCTTCTGCTACCTACTGTGGAAGTCTTCCCTTCTCTTATACTGCCTATCATCGTGCAGCATATTTCACCTTTACTTCTGTTGTTGGTGAATTATAGCTGTGTCAATTTCGTTGAAACTTTCTCAAATCACTCATTGAGTCCCATCCTTCAGAGATACAAGAATTAAGTGTGCCTTTTCAGCATGAATCCGAAAGAAGGGCTTTGGGCTCCTTGGGTATTGAGGCCAGCTCTGAGGTTGTAAGAACCTATTCAAAAGGTAAGATACTCTTTTCCTCCCTAACCCCTGAAGATCTGATTATAGGGACCTGATGCTTGCCTTTTTTCTTTCCATTGGTACCAAATGTGTACAGCAATGTTTGGCTCATGTTTCCCCTACAGAGTATCTTGCGCTCTGTTTGCCTTTTTTCCTTGTAGAGTTGGGGCAACATGCTGCAATCTGATTACAGATATACCTATTTGTCCACCTGAATCTGGAATCTACTACTGCAACTATATTTCTTCACTTTGATGTAACCACCTAAGCTATCAACTTGGCCATTGCCTGTGTGCTTGACTACAACTTTTCATGGTACAACACTTCCAGCAGCCTCCAGTGGTTGACTCTGTTGGAGCATTGCACATGTCCTGAAGACTGTCATACTTATTGCCTCTTTGAATTATTTTTGATGGCCACCCATCTATTATCCTGAGCTCTTCTAGGCAGTGAGCAGACCACCTCTGGGAGCATACAAGCCAAGAAACAGTCATTCTACCTAAGCTCTGCAGTGAGGCTATTTTGCCTCTAAGGTCTGGAAATCACAGGCTTGAGCAGAAGCACTTGGTGAAATGTTAAATGTAGTCACTGAGATGCGTGACATGTTCAGAAGTTTCCAAATGATGCAGGAATTGCAAGCAGCAAGTCACCGATACCATCTATGACACAAGGATTCTCTCTTCACATCTAGCTAGTGCCCTATTTGAATTATTAGTATAATATTATTAGACCTGCTGAGTTTAACCTCATTAATTCACTTGCTACTATATAAACACAATATAATATCTTAATTTCCTAACTCCTACTTTGAAAAGAATGTCCCAAGTTTTGACAGAAAAGAGAAAAATACTCTCCAACCAAACACTTAGTTTCTTGTTATGTCTCTTTGATTTTCTTTGCAGGTCTTCTTACTGGTCTTGCAGGGATCTTTTAATCAAAGTGTTACTAGGAATCCCAGGATTTTGACTTGGCACTGAATCAGTAACAATGGCATATGCCCATTGTCAGGATGGGAATTCCACGATATTAATGTTATTCTTAGTGGTAAAGGTCACTGGGTAGGTGTTACTGTGAAAGCAAGCTTAGTTGTTGCAATGCATCCTGTACAGGGTATACATTACAGCTAGTGTGCCATTTATAGAAAGTGTAAAGTCCAAATCTCTTTTTTTTTTTCTGTATTTTTTGATTGTGGTGGAGTGGAAAAAGAACTTTTTTAAAAAGCAAGGATTGCTGAAGGATGACAGCAGTTTTTAAATGCAAGTAACCTGAACTCATTATAAGCAGTCTCTATACAGCTCCTGGTTCAAGCAGTAGTTGAATTGTAGTTTGCAGATGACCTGGAGCAGAAGGCTGCGTACAAATAGATATTCAGCCGGGAACAAGCAGCTAATTGGTCTTCGGGTTAGTGACCAGTTATCCATGACTAAGGCCTTTTAGCTGCCAACAACTGTGATTGATTTTTGGGTCTTGAACAAGATAGGAAGAAGTCTTCAGACCTCCACCAGCTCAGGAGTTTTTTTTTTCAGTGATAACTACTTCACGCCTGAAGACTAATTAATTTTTCATTCAACTGCTGTAAAATAACTTTTCATTATTAAAAATGTTAATATTTTAAGTGTAA
Organism: Chiloscyllium plagiosum; assembly: GCF_004010195.1. NCBI lineage: Eukaryota > Metazoa > Chordata > Chondrichthyes > Orectolobiformes > Hemiscylliidae > Chiloscyllium > Chiloscyllium plagiosum. Next base: position 50,046,435 of record NC_057735.1, read on the forward strand.
ACCAACTACCCTCTATCCTCTGCAAACCAGTAGAAGTAAAACCTGAGATACAGCTTTCTGATTTGCAAAAAGACCATCTCAGCAGATCCATTTGAGCAGAGACTACTGAAATGCTTTCCTGTTGTTTTTTCCTTCACCCATAACACCCATGTATTTTTCCCAATGTTTCTGTATAAGAGAGAGTTTATAATAGGTTAGAGTTTTATTTAGTGGAGTTATATACTGATGGTTGATAATTGATTACCTGTAGCTGTAATCTATTTACTTATAATAAACAGCAATTTCTGTCAAGAATAGAAACCTAATCCATGTTTGCTGTCAGTTTGGATCGAATAATGGAATGTATTTTTAAAGGTCTTTAGCATTTGTAACGACTGAGAATAGTGAGGCTTGATCTCCTTCCTCCTCCTCCAATGAGCTCTAACAAAACATAAATGCAGAGGAAGCTTTTTAAATGTAAGCGCATATTTGATTTGATGTGTCATGGCACTAGGTCAAAGACTGGCAAAGAAACCTGATTACCTCATTGCACTCCCTCAGCTGATAAATCAGTGCTCCTTCATGTCAACATCATCTGGACGAAGCACTGATGGTGACAAGGGTGCAGAATGTACTCTAGATGGGGACTTCAATGTCCATCACCAAGAGTAGCAGCTAGTCAAGTCCTGAAGGACATAGCTGCTGGACTGGGTCTTTGGTAGATCGTGAGGAAGCCAACGAGTGCAAAATGTACTGGACTTCATCATCACCAACCTTTGTGCTGCAGATGAAATTGCTAAATGTGTTGGATCTGCTTGAAATCTATCAACTCAACAATGGACATCCATGGCAATTATGAGCATTCTATTCAACCATTGTATTTACAAATTGTATTATGGGAATTTGCAACCTCCTGGCATCATTGATTATCCACTCTACCATTGCCTTCAAGCCAGGAGATAAACTCTGGTCCATTGAAGAGTCTAGACAGGTATGTCTGGAGCAGTAACCATTCTTTTTTTTTGTATAACGTTATCATCCTTGTGAAGCTATAACACAGGACCACTTGCAACTTCAGTGCCAAACAGCAGAAGTAGCAAGTGATAAAAGGGGCTAAGTAATTCTTAACCAGCGGATCGGCTATAAGCTCTGCAATCCTGCTACGCCTGGCCATGAATGCATTGGTAATTTGAACAACTCACTTGGAGGAAGAGATATTCCTAAATGATGGAGAAGTCCAAGATATCGTTTTTAAAAAAAAGTATGGCAATACCAAGTAAATTAATTATCTATTTCCTCTGGGGTCACCAGCATCTGGGATAGCATTAATACTGGCACCTCTTCCACTTCTCGCTCCTCCGCCCTTGAACCCCGCTCCTCCAACCGCCACCAGGGTCAGGCAGCATCCAAGGAACAGGAGAATCGACGTTTCGGGCATAAGCCCTTCTTCAGGAATGTGGACTTGCGCCCACACCTCCCCCCTCCCCTCCCTCCAAGGCCCCAAAGGAAACTTCCATATCCGCCACAGATTCACCTGCACCTCCACACATTTCATCTATTGCATCCTCTGCACCCGATGTGGCCTCCTCTATATTGGGGAGACGGGCCGCCTGCTTGCGGAGCGTTTCAGGGAACACCTCTGGGACACCCGGACCAACCAACCCAACCACCCTGTGGCTCAACATTTCAATTCCCCCTCCCACTTCACCAAGGATATGCAGGTCTTTGGATTCCTCCATCGTCAGACCACAGCGAAACGATGGTTGGAGGAAGAACGCCTCATCTTCCGGCTAGGAACCCTCCAACCACAAGGGATGAACTCGGATTTCACCAGTTTCCTCATTTCCCCTCCCCCCACCCTGTCTCAGTCAAATCCATCAAATTCAGCACCGCCTTCCTAACCTGAGATCTTCTTCCCGACCTCTCCGCCCCCACCCCAGTCTGACCTATCACCCTCACCTTGACCTTTTTCCACCTATCACATTTCCGACGCCCCTCTCCCAAGTCCCTCCTCCCTACCTTTTATCTTAGCCTGCTGGACAAACTTTCCTCATTCCTGAAGAAGGGCTTATGCCCGAAACGTCGATTCTCCTGTTCCCTGGATGCTGCCTGACCTGCGCTTTTCCAGCAACACTTTTCCAGCTCTGATTTCCATCTGCAGACCTCACTTTCTCCACAGTGCCAGACACTCTGGTTTGATTCCATTGTTGGGTGTTCCAATCTCCCTGTGGCTGCATGAGTTTCTATGGCATGCTCCATTTTCCTTCCACATTCCAAAGATGTGTAGGTTAGGTGGATTGGCCATGCTATATTTCCTTAGTGTCCAGAGATGTACAGGCTAGATGGAGTAACTAAGGTAAATGTGGGAATGTGTGGGGTATGTAGGTGGGATGCTTTTCAGGGGGTCAGTGCAGACTCGATGGGCCGAATAGCCCCTCTCTGCACTTGAGGGATTCTGCGTTTCTATGATCATGGCTGCCAGCCTTCAGCTATTTTCATTCACTGCACATGATATCAAGAAATAGTTGAAGACACTGGATACTGCAAAGGCAATAAGCCATGACGAAATACTGGTATTAGGATTGAAGATCTGCACACTCATACTCATTGGAACAGGTTGACTAGGAGCACAATGTAACTACAATATTGGTAATTACCTGCTGATATGGAAAATTACCCAGGTAGCTCCTGTTAACAAATAGCGGTACAAATCCTATTGGCCCGTTCTCGATCAGAACAACAGTGCTGTCAAGGAATGCTTGCTTACCAGTAACCCGCTCACTTTGCAGAATGCCAAGGCACCTCAGCCTCTGACCTTTTTACAGTCTTGATTCAAATATGGAAAAAGTGCTAACTCCAAAGATGACAGACAGTCAAATACTGCCTTGATAAGTGTAGCATCAAAGAATCCATGCAAAACCTGAGTCGTGGAAACCAAAAAATTCTCTGGTTCAGGATATACATTGCACATAAGCAAATGGTTGTGGCTGTCTGACAGCAACTATTTCAGCTCCAGGTCATGTTTGGAGCAGATCCTCAGTGTAGTGTCCCAAGTTCAGCCATTTTTAAGCAGCTTCATCAATGACATTGCCTTCATTATAATTCAGAACTAATGTTTGCTGATGGTTGCACAATGTTTGGCACCATTTGTACTTCCTCAAATACTGAAGTAGTCCATGTCCTAATCCAGACATAGGCCAAGTGGCAAATAACATTCATGCCACGCAAGTGCCAGGCACTGACCATCTCCAGCAAGAGAGAAACTAAGCCATCGCCCCATGATGTTCAATTGTATTACCATCACTGAATCCCCCATTATCAATATCCTGGGGTTACCATTGACCAGAAACTGAGCTGGACAAACTCTTGTAGCCGGTGTCACGAGAGTGGTGCTGGAAAAGCACAGCAGGTCAGGCAGCATCCGAGGAGCAGGAGAATCAACATTTCTGATGTAAGCCCTTCATCAAACTCTTGTAGCCAGTGATTATATGCCAAGTCAGAGGTTAGGAATCCTGCAGCAAGTAATTCATTTCCTGAATTGTTAAAGTCTATCCAGCATCTTAAAGGCATGAGTCAGTGTAATGGAATAAGATTAAAACACATGAGCAAATGTAGACCATTTAGCCTATCGATCATGGCTGATTTTATCACTCTCAATTCCACTTTTGTATTTTATACTGATTAAAGATTTTAAAAAGACCAATGGAGACATTATTGCTAAAAATTACTTTTACTTTGGTTGTTTAAAATGGCTGCTATTGTTCACATGATTTACCAGCTTCCTTAACTTTTTAGCCATTTCTAACAGTGGATTTTAGTATGAAATGGTCAGTTACAGCACCCATATACAATTGTTTACTTGTATGCATGCTTAAAAAAAAGTGTAGAACCATTCCCCTACCCTATTACTCTACATTTACCCCTGACTAATGCACCTAACCTACACCTTCCTGAACACTATGGGCAATTTAGCATGTCCGATTCATCTAACCTGCGCATCTTTGGACTGTGGGCGGAAATTGGAGCATCCAGAGGAAAGCCACGCAGTCACTGGGAGAATGTGCAAACTCCACACACAGTCATCAGTGGTTTGAATCAAACTTGGGTCCCTGGCACTATGAGGCAGTAGTGCTAACCACTGAGCTACCATGCCGCCCTATTATTTAAATGCAATTATTTAAAACAATTGCATTTTGGAATTTGATTGCTAGGGCTATTTGGGTAAAAGGTAAAGTCTGCATATTTCAACTGGACCATAAAACTGCCCACTCATTTGCATTGTGACCCTCCGGTTAAACCAATGTACTAAATGAGAGGAATGGTTGAGAAGCAGAGTCCTTTTAAGGTAACCTCAGTGTGAGAATTGAACCCCCTAAACTGTTGGTATCACTCTGCATTGCAAACCAGCCATCTAGCCAACATATCTGCTTTGTCAAGCCTCAAGGTGTTATCTATTTCAACTGATCAACCAGGCTACCTTTTGCACTTCTAAATTCTACTGTACCCTGCTCTTTGGTTAGCCCCAATTTCAAGCAGTTCTAAGAAACTATGCTGAAAACATATGGACTCTGCATGTGTGCTATCTTTTCCCATTTGTTTTTGCAAGTTACTATGGCTTTCTGACAAGCTCTCATTATTTTATTCTTTTTATTTCCCACCCTAGCAGTTGGTTACTGTTATGGCACCAATGCATAACTTATCGAAAAGACAGAGAGGTGGGCAGAGGGGGTGGGGTTGCCTTGTTAGTTAAGAACAAAATTAAATCTATGGTATTGAATGACATAGCGTCGGATGATGTGGAGTCTGTGTGGGTGGAATTGAGGAACCACAAAGGCAAAAAAAACATAATTGGAGTTGTGTATAGACCTCCTAACGGTGATCAGGACCAGGGACGCAACATGTACCGGGAAATAGAGAAGGTATGTCAGAAAGGCAAGGTTACATTGATCATGGGAGACTTCAATATGCAGGTGGACTGGGTAAATAATGTTAGTGGATCTAAAGAAAGGGAATTCATGGAATGCTTACAGGATGGATTTTTGGAACAGCTTGTCATGGAGCCCACAAGAGAGCAGGCTATTCTGGACCGAGTGCTTTGCAATGAACCAGACTCTATAAAAGATCTTAAAATAAGGGAACCCTTAGGAAGTAGCGACCATAATATGGTAGAGTACAGTCTGGAGTTTGAAAGGGAGAAGGCAAAATCGGATGTAATGGTGTTACAGTTGAATAAAGGTAATTATGAGGGCATGAGAGAGGAACTGACTAAAATAGACTGGAAGCAGAGGCTAACCGGGAAGACAGCAGAGCAAAAATGGCAGGAGTTTGTAGGTATAATTGAGGACACTGTACAGAGATTCATTCCCAAGAAAAGAAAGATTAACCGGGGAGGGATTAGACAACCTTGGCTGACAAAGGAAGTCAGGAAATGTATTAAAGAAAAAGAGAGATCCTATAAAGTGGCTAAGAACAGTGGGAAATCAAAAGATTGGGAAGGATACAAAAGCAAACAGAGGATAACAAAGAGTGTAATAAGAAATGAGAGGATCAAATATGAAGGTAGGCTAGCCAGTAATATTAGAAATAATAGTAAAAGTTTCTTTCAGGACATAAGAAACAAACGACAGGCAAAAGTAGACATTGGGCCACTTCAAACTGATGCAGGAAGCCTAGTGATGGGAGATAAGGAAATAGCAGGAGAACTTAACAAGTACTTTGCGTCAGTATTCACAGTGGAAGACATGAGTAATATCCAAAAAATTAAAGGGTGTCACGGGGCTGAGTTGAATATGGTTGCCATTACGAAAGAGATAGTGCTAGAAAAATTAAAAAGTCTTAAAATTGATAAATCTCCTGGCCCCGATGGGATACACCCTAGAGTTCTGAGAGAGGTGGCTGAGGAAATAGCAGAGGCATTGGTTGAGATCTTTCAAGAGTCACTGGAGTCAGGAAAGGTCCCGGATGATTGGAAGATGGCTGTTGTAACCCCCTTGTTCAAGAAAGGATCAAGGCAAAAGATGGAAAATTATAGGCCAATCAGCTTAACCTCGGTTGTTGGTAAAATTCTAGAATCCATCATTAAGGATAATGTTTCTAAATTCTTGGAAGAGCAGAGTCTGATTAGAACAAGTCAACATGGATTTAGTAAAGGGAGGTCATGCCTGACAAACCTGTTGGAATTTTTTGAAGAGGTAACAAATAGGTTAGACCAGGGAAACCCAGTGGATGTGGTATATCTAGACTTTCAAAAGGCCTTTGATAAGCTGCCACACGGGAGGCTGCTGAGCAAGGTGAGGGCCCATGGTGTTCGAGGTGAGCTGCTGGGATGGATTGAGGATTGGCTGTCGGACAGAAGGCAGAGAGTTGGGATAAAAGGTTCTTCTTCAGAATGGCAGCCAGTGACGAGCGGAAATTCCAAAGTACAGATTCTCGGTGGCTGCATAGCATCCTTACCTTTGCATTCAGTTGCTTTTTCAAAATTCATTCACAGGATCAGGGTGTCACTGGCTGGGCTGGTATTTAATATCCATCCCTAATGGCCCCAAGGGCAGTTAAGAGTTAACCACATTACTGTGGGTCTGGAGTCACGTGTGGGTCAGACCAGGTAAGCATGGCAGATTCTTTCCAGAAAGGATGTGAGTGAACCAGATGGGTTTTTCCAAAAATCCACAATGGATTTGTGATCATCGTTACACTCTTAATCCTGGATTCATATTGAATTCAAATTCCACCATCAGGCAAGGTTGGATTTGAATCCAAATTCCAACATTATCTGAGCCTCTGGATTAACAGTCCAGTGATAATAATGCTCAGTCATTGCCTCCCCATTTAAAGGGTCAGTCTAGAATACCCAGAATGAGGATATTTCTACAAAAAAGAAAAACTGCCAAGGTAAGGTTCTACCATCCGTGCTTAACTCAAGAACTAAAAAAAAGCATCAAATTTACGGTAAAAGCATAAATTTACTTTCTAAATGGTGAGAAAATTAATCAAGCCAAAGCACAAAGGGATCTGGGAGTGCTAGTCGAGGATTTTCTAAAGGTAAACATGCAGGTTGAGTCCGTGATTAAGAAAGCGAATGCAGTGTTGTCTCTTATCTCAAGAGGGTTGGAATATAAAAGCAGAGATGTACTACTAAGACTTTATAAAGCTCTGGTTAGGCCCCATTTGGAGTACTGTGTCCAGTTTTGGTCCCCACACCTCAGGAAGGACATACTGGCACTGGTACGTGTCCAGCGGAGATTCACACGGATGATCCCTGGAATGACAGGTCTAACATATGAGGAACGGCTGAGGATACTGGGATTGTATTCGTTGGAGTTTAGAAGATTAAGGGGAGACTTAATAGAGACGTACAAAATAATACATGGCTTGGAAAAGGTGGATGCTAGGAAATTGTTTCTGTTAGACGAGGAGACTAGGACCCGTGGACACAGCCTTAGAATTAGAGGGGGTCATTTCAGAACAGAAATGCGGAGGCATTTCTTCAGCCAGAGAGTGGTGGGCCTGTGGAATTCATTGCCACGGAGTGCAGTGGAAGCCGGGACGCTAAATGTCTTCAAGGCCGAGATTGATAGATTCTTGTTGTCTCGAGGAATTAAGGGCTACGGGGAGAACGCTGGTAAGTGGAGCTGAAATGCGCATCAGCCATGATTGAATGGCGGAGTGGACTTGATGGGCCGAATGGCCTTACTTCCACTCCTATGTCTTATGGTCTTATGGTCTTCCATAAGTGACCTGTTTCTACCTATGTTTCTCATTTCTGCCACAACTATTTCCACATTTTGGTTTTCTGAACAAAGATTGTGCTTATAATGTCATTATCTAATGTGTCCTCCACTTCACCATTTCCTGGCTTCACGTGCTCCCTAAGTGTCCTGTATCACTCTATGTAAATGTGCAGACACATCTCCACGGTGACTACCAGATTATTATTGCTCTTCTATTTGTGCTCTGTGTTTCTGTATTTTTTCAAATGTCTAGTTTTAGCCCTTTTATTCTTCCTGTAACCTCCTAGCCTTATTTGTTGACTTATTTTGAAAGCTCTCTATCTCTTCCTGTCATAGTATCATTCCCTGATTATTGATTGTGTTCTCTTGGCCTTGATTCCTCTTTGATTTACTATTTATCTTCCCAAATTTGATCCAGTGCCCCTACCATTCAGTGTGAAGCCTCTCCATTCCCTTAGTTATGCAGCTTACAAACAACACTGGCCCTAGCCTGGTTTGAGTAAAGATTGTCTCAACAATACAGAAGCCATTTTCCTCTGTACTGCTGTCAGAGCCCCATCAACAGGAATTGTGCACTTCGTCGTGCCTGTATTGTTAGTATCTACATGGACCATGATGATTGAGTCCTTCCCCTTCCTCTCTAGCCTGGAATAGATGTCCTGAACACTTATACCAGACAGGCAACGGAGTCGCCTGGAATTATGCACTTCACTGCAGAGAACAGTGGTGGTCCTTCTGACTATACTATTCCAGCTTGCCACTCATTCATTTTGTCTACCTTTACTTGAATAGTTTCCTGTGCCATCGTGCCATAGTCAATTACTTCTCTACCTGCAGTCCCCATTCTCATCCAAACCACTTGAAAGAACCTCTGATTTGTTAGATGATTGTGAATGTTGAGGTTTCTACCCACAATGTGCCCTTACCTTTCTCATTTGCAGTTATACACTCCTATCCTTGATCACTGTCCAGATCAGAAGATGGATCCTTATACTGTACCCTGGTATACAGTCAGATGACTTGCCCCGCAAGATGCCTTGGATCAAAACTGCTCAACTTCAAACGTTTGCTGCTAATGTTTGCCCTAGGTCACAATTGTATCCAGGAAATTTCCAGCCTTAACACACCACCTCTCCTGCCACCCTTAATTTCTTTCAATTTGTGACTTAATTTATTCAATGATATATTTATTTACCCTGTCACCAATAGCTAATTTAAATCTTAAAGATGTAGGAGCAGAAATAGGTAATTTGGCATATTGACTCTACTACACCAATTAATGAGAGAATGGCTGATCTGATAACCGTCAACACCAGTTTGACTTTTCCCTATGCTCCTTGATTCCCTTGCTGACAAAAATCTGTCTGTCTTGGCCTTGGACATACAAAACAATCCATCGTCTACAGTCTACATTCATCGCCTAATGAATTCCACAGGTTTGTTACTCCCTGAGAGAACAAATTCCCCTCAATTCTTTCTTAAAATGATGAACTCTTAGTCTAAGATTATGCCTGCTGATATATTTATAATATATCAACTCTGCACAAGAGGTCTTGAAACATCAATCTACTTTTCTCTTCACAGATGCTGCCAGACTGAATTAGCTTTATTGTCACATACTCAAATAAGTTTATAAGTCACCACTTACAGTCCCAACTTAGGTACAAAGGTACCTTGGTATAATCCTAAATTGCAGAATAGAGAAATGAAGGAAATACATTTCAGCTTATACAGTATAACCATAGATCAGAAAAATGAAGCAAAGTTAAAAAGACAAATATCATAGTCTCCCTCCAAAGACTGTCTGCAGTAGACCAGCGTAGGGGGTGTCCACGTGGTCACGTGCTGCATCGGGCCACTGCTGCCGCTTTGTGTCAGCCTCTGGTCGCCAGCATCTTTGCTCCAGACCTGTTGAGTTTCTCCAGAACTTTTGTTTTTATTTTGGATCCCCAGCATTCACAGTATTTTGCATTTATTTGCTGTTTACATGTGCTCTTACAAAAAAATTCCTGTCTGACCCAGTTACAGAAGAATTGGTTTCAACAGACCAGCTTTTCTCAGATGCAGATTTTAGATAGATTACTTACAGTTTGGAAACAGGCCCTTCGGCCCAACAAGTCCACACCGACCCGCCGAAGCGCACCCACCCATACCCATTCCCCTACATTTACCCCTGCATCTAACACTATGGGCAATTTAGCATGGCCAATTCACCTAACCTGCACATTTTATTTTGGACTGTGGGAGGAAACCGGAGCACCCGGAGGAAACCCACGCAGACACAGGGAGAATGTGCAAACTCCACACAGTCGGGAATTGAACCCGGGTGTGTTGCTGTCCTGTTGTCAGGTCAACAATGTCACTGTGGGACATCCTGAAGGGGAGAGGTGATAAGTCAGAAGTTGTGGTACCAATGATATAGGCAGAATGAGAGATTAGGCCTTTCATCAAGAATTCAGGGCGCTAGGCAGTGGATTTAAACCAGGGAATTAATAAAGGTTATGCATTGGCAAATACAGAAATGACTGGCTCGAGTTGATGCACGGTGGAGGGTTTTAGATTCCTGGATTAAGGGAATTGTTTCTGGGGAAGATGCACCTATGCAAATGGGATGGTCTGTATTTGAACCAGAATGAACGAACATTCTTCTGGGTGGGTTTGCCAGTGCTGTTAGGAGACATTTAAACTAGTTTGGCAGGGGAGGAGGCACAACCTAGGTTCAATAGGGACACGGCATACTATCTTAAAGGAACCCATACAGAGGGAGTTCAGCTATCTTGAGTTCAAGGACGTAAGGGATGCTGGATGGCTTCTACTTTAATGCTAGGAGTATTATAAGTAAGACAGATGAGTTAAGGATGTGGATTGACAAGTGGAGTTGTGATACTAGGGAGGAGCAGGAATGGCAATTTAACATTCTGGGGTATAAGATAGTCAGGTGAGTGGAGAGGGTTTAAAAGAGGAGGTGGTGTTGCATTATTAATTAGTCAGTTGCTGATGTTTTGGAAGGTCTTCAAATGAGGCTTTATGGCAAGAGCTAAGGAATAAAAGAAGAGGCAGCCACATTGCTGGAAGTCTATTATTAATCCCCATATAGTGAGCAGGCAATAGAGATGGTGATATGTGTACCAGCCTCTGAAGTAAGCAAAAATAATATGGTAATTAGAAATGGGATTTCATCTCTTTCCCCACCCCTCAATATTAATTGGATAGTCATCATGTTAAAGGTGTAGAGATGGGCAGATTTTCTTAATGTATTCAGAGGACTTTTTTTACGTTGACACATAGTTAATAGGTTTGTGGATGACACAAAAATTGACTGAGAATTTAATAGTGAGGAAGATGTTCTTGGATTGCAGAGAGGTATGGATGGGTCCATCAGGTGGATAGATCAATGGCAGTTGGAGTTTATTTCTTATAAAGGAGAGTTGATGAACAATGGAAGATTTAGCAAAACTAGTACTCCATGAATGGCAGGACACTAGGAAGCTCAGAGGGATCTTGAGGTGCTTATTCACAAATTCCTGAAGGAGGCAGGATGGGATAATAGGATGATTTTGGCATATGGGACACTTGCCTTTATCAGGTAAGGCATGGATTTTTTTTTTAAGAGCCCCTACAGTGTTGAAACAAGCCCTTCAGCCCAACAAGCATGGTGGCAAGGGGCAGCACGGTGGCACAGTGGTTAGCACTGCTGCCTCACAGCGCCAGAGACCTGGATTCAATTCCTGACTCAGGCGACTGACTGTGTGGAGTTTGCACATTCTCCCTGTGTCTGCGTGGGTTTCCTCCAGGTGCTCCGGTTTCCTCCCGCAGTCCAAGGATGTGCAGGTTAGGTGAATTGACCATGCTAAATTGCCCGTAGTGTTAGGTAAAGGGGTAAATGTATGGGAATGGGTGTGTTGTGCTTCGGCGGGTTGGTGTGGACTTGTTGGGTCGAAGGGCCTGTTTCCACACTGTAAGTAATCTAATCTAATCTTTTAAACAAAAAAAAGCCCACACTGACCTTCCGAAGAGTAATGCACCCAGACCCATTTCTCCCTCCCCTATAATACACCTAACTCTCTCATCCCTGAACGCTGTGGGCATTTTAGCACAGCCAATTCACCTAACCTGCACATCTTTGGACTGTGGGAGAACCTGGACAAAACCCACACAGACATGGGAAGAATATGCCAACTCCATGCAGACAGCTGCTTAAAGCTGGAATAGAACCAGGGTCCCTGGCGCTGTGAGGCAGCAATGTTAATCATTGAGCCACTGGGCTGCTCCACAATTATAAGAGGTTATTTTGGAGCTGCACAAAACTTTAGTTAGACCACAGCTGGAGTACTGTGTGCACTCCTGGTTGCTCACTATAGGAAGAATGTGACTGTGATTGTACTGGAGGAAATACAGAGGAGATTCACAGGGATGGTGCTCGGAATAGAGTATTTTAGCTATGAAGAGAGTTGAATAAGCTTCCGTTACTTTCTTTTGAGCAGAGAAGTCTGAAGGGGAGATCTGATTCAGATGTATACGTTTCAGGACTTGAACAGTTTGATATAAACTGCTGTTCCACTTAGTTAAAAGATTGGTCATTTTAAAAAGGGCAAAAGGTTTAGATTGAGGAAGCAAATGTCACCTCTGGGCTGGTGAGATCTGGAATATATTGTCTAGAGGTTAGTAGAGGCAGGAACTCTCAAACCTTTTAGTACCTGGATGCACACTTGAAATGTCATATTTGAAGTTATGAGCCAAGTTCTGTGGGAATAGTTTAAATAGTTAATTTTGTTTTTGGTACAGACTTGATAGGCTGAAGGATCATTTTTGTACTGTGTGATTCTTTCACTGCTTTATTAGTTTGTTACACTCAGGTGCTCTTCCTGTTTGTTACCTTATTAAAACCCTGCTTAAAGATCTGATGTAGGTTTGCTCGCTGAGCTGAAAAGTTCATTTTCAAATATTTTGTCACCATACTAGGTAACATCTTCAGTGAGCCTTCAGATGGAGCACTACTGATGTTTCCTGCTTTCTATTTATATGTTTGGGCTTCTTTGGGTTGGTGATGTCATTTGCTATGGTGATGTCATTTCCTGTTCTTTTTCTCAGGGGATGGTAAATGGGATCCAAGTCAATGTGTTTCTTGATAGAGTTCCAGTTGGAATGTCATGCTTCTAGAAATTCTCATGCGTGTCTATTTGGCTTTTCCTAGAATGGATGTGTTGGCCCAGTCGAAGTGGTGTCCTTCCTTACCTGTATGTACGGATACTAGTGAGAGAGGGTCATATCTTTTTATGGCTAGTTGATGTTCATTTATCCTGGTGGCTAGTTTTCTGCCTGTTTGTCCAATGTAGTGATGGTACAGTTCTTGCATGGTATTTTGTAAATGACATTTAGTTTTACTTGTCTGTATAGAGTCTTTCAAGTTCATTAGCTGCTGTTTTAGTGTGTTGGTGGTTTTGTGGGCTACCATGATGCCAACGGGTCCGAGTAGTCTGGCAGTCATTTCTGAGATGCCTTTGACGTAGGGGAGAGTGGCGAGGGTTTCTGGGTGCATTTTGTCTGCTGGTTTGGGTTTGTTGCTTCTCAAACTTGCCTGCTTAAGGATTTTGCAGGGAGCGCAGGCACATCATCTTTAACGTAGAAACAAGGAGAAGCAGTTGGCCCTTCGAATCAATTTCTTCTCAGAGGACAACCCTTCCGTCCCTGATATAGCTTAATGAACCTCTGCTGCACTCCCTCTATTGCAAGTATATCCTTTCTGTAGGGAATCCGAAACTGCACATAATACCCCAGGTGTGGACTCAATAAGGCCCGGTGTAACTGCAGGTAAGAATCTGAACTCAAATCTTCATATGATGAAGGCCAGCGATGTATTTGCCTTCTAATTGCTTGCTGTACCTTTCTTCCCTCACTAAAATGTCTAAGTTTATATTTAACCACAATGCAATGTATCTGCCATGTGTTCACCCACACACTCAACTTGTCAAAATACCTTGAGCCTACTTGCATCCTGCTCACAATTGTCAATCCTGCCCATTTTTGTATCAAATGTTAAACTTGGAAATGTCATGCTTGGTTCCCTCATCTAAATTAAAATATATCATGAAAATCTGAGACCCAAGCACTGATGCTTACGATTCCCAGTAGTCATTGCCTGCACCAGAAAAAGACCCATTTGTTCCACAGTTGAATGGACTGTCAATCAGTTCTCAATCCATGCTAACATATTCCACCAATTTCCATGTGCTTTAATTTTGTCCACTAACTACTTAAGCGATACTTTGTCAAAAGCCCTTGGAAATTCGAAATACATCATATACGTTGGTTCTCCCTTACCTATTAGTTACATCCTCAAAACATCTCCAGTAAATTTGTTAAGTATGATTTGTCTTTCATAAATCCATGTTGGTTTTCTCCAATTCTGTTAATGCTTTCCAAGTGTTCTGATACTGCATCTTTTATAATCGACTCTAGCATTTTCCCCCATGAATGATGTTAGGCTAACTGGTCCGTAATTCTGTTATTTTCTCTCCCTCCCTTGTTAAATAGATGGGTTACATTTACCAAATCCACTCTGCTCCAGAGTCTATAGAATTTTTAGAAGATGACTACTGATGCGTCCAGTATTTCCAATTACACTCCCTTTAGTCTAAAATGTAGATTAGCTGCCTGTGGTGATTTGTCACACTTTAACTTGCCTAGCACTGCTAATACTGGTTTCCTTTGATTTCTCCCTGTCACGAGACCTTCGTTCCCTAAAATTTCTAGGAGTTTGTTCGTGACCTCGTTTGTAAAAGCGAATTGAATAGCCTTGATTGTCTCACATACTCGATGAATACAATATAGTGAAAGGTTTATATGTTGCCAATTACAGCGCTTAGATACGACAGTACTTTCGTATAGCTTCTTTTGTTACAGATTTTAGAAAATGCAGCAAAATATCAAGCATTAAGAAAAGAGTATAGTATAGCAGACCACACTGGCACTTAGCTTCCATTCTGCACTGGGCCCTTGCTCAATATCATGCTGGTGACATGCCACACTGAGGTTGCCACGTCAGACTGGGAGGTCGCCGCACCATGCTGGGAGGCCCCCACAGGAAGATTGCCAGGCAGCACAGGAGGCCCTGACAGGTGGCGGCTGCTGCGCTAGATTAGGAGGTCGTCACACTATGCCACGCGACCCCAATGAGAAGAGGCCACTGCGCCAGGCTGGGGGTCGCCTTGCCAATGCTGGGAGGAGTTGTCAATGGCTGAGGATCATCGCTCCTTGCTGGAGGTTGCTGTTGGAGGCCGGGAGCTGAAGGGGGATAAAATGGAGAAGAAGGAGAAAAACCATCACTGGGAGGAAGAGAAAAAAAAGCGGATGAGCTCCGGCTGTACTGTCCTACTCTGCTGCTACCTTGTTGACAGATATACCAAAGTATTTCAGTTCTTCTGCAATTTCTTTGTCCTCTGTTACAATTTCCATACCTACTGAGTGACATTTGTCTTTACATCTCCACATATTTCTAAAAGCTTTCTTTGATCTTCCTTTGATCTACCTTTTCCATACTTGCATGTTTACTTACATCTGTAGAGTAGTAGAGGATTTCAATTTGGTTACCACTATCTGGAATTACCTTAGTGTGAAAGGATTAGACAGGTTTGAATTTTTAGAGTGCATGCAGGAGAGCTTTTTACACCAGTAGGTATGTTGTCTTAGAAATGATGTGGAGTTTCTGATGTTGGAATGGGATGGACCAGGCTTAAAAATCACACAACACCAGGTTATTGTCCAGCAGGTTTATTTGGAAGTACAAGTTTTCAGAGTCAATGGGGTGAATTTGTATTTGCAGATACATTCTATTTTGTTCAAAAAAAAACACAATCTGTAGGCTGTCAGTCCATGTGACGTTCTAAATTCCTATCTTGGAAATAGAGCCAGTCTGACTCAAGGTTGGCTCTAACCTCGCACCTTTAATGCATTGTCTAAGCTGAGATGTCACTTTTATAAATATAAGATCTTAAAGTTAACTCTGGAATGTGACATGAAAGAAGTTCTGGGAGTTACATATGAATAAATCAAAACCTACAACCCATTCTAAGTGATTAAAGTTAAAAATCACGCAACACCAGTTTATAGTCCAACAAGTTTAATTGGAAGCACACGAGCTATAAATTTTGTGTCACGATCGAGCCCTCCACAATCACCTGATGAAGGAGTGTCGCTCCGAAAGCTAGTGTGCTTCCAATTAAACCTGTTGGACTATAACCTGGTGTTGTGTGATTTTTAACTTTGTACACCCCAGTCCAACACTGGCATCTCCAAATCATAAGTGATTAAAGACTTAGCAGCAATCTAGGTTAGTTCAATATATCGCATCAGTTGAATGGCACTTTGATCTTTTATTATAAATTCTGTATCCTATGATCCTGACGAAGGAGCAGTGCTCCGAAAGTTTGTATGTCCATGTAAACCAGGTGTTGTGTGATTTTTAACTTGAAATGGGCAGACCTAGACCTAATTCCAGTGAACGAAGCAGGTCAATTTGTTGAAATGGCAATGGGTGAACATTTTGGGCATAGTAACCATAACTCTTAATTTTCAAAGTCCTTGTGGAAAGAGATATAGAAAGTGCAGAAATTAAGTGTCTAAATTGGGGGGATGGTCAATTTCAATATTATTAGACAGGATTTGGCTGCATATACTGGGAGCAGCAATTTTCAGTAAGTCTAAATTTGGAATGTGGGAATCTTTTAAAAAGTATAGTGAGAATTCAGGGCCAGCATGCTCTAAGAGTGAAGGGCAAAAGCAGCAAATTCAGGAAATTCTGGATGTCCAGGGATAGCAGGAAAGGAAAAGAAGGAAACATGTACAGAACATTAGATGCAGGAGAGGTCCTTCAGGATTGCAGGGGTTGCTTAAAGAAACTAGGAAGACAGAGGAGCAGAAAGGATTAAGGAAAATCCCAAAGCATTTTGATTATACTAAGAGCAAAAGGATTAGCAGGGAAAGAGTGGACGATATTAAAGACCAAAGGAGCAATGGACGTGATGAGGTCTTAAATGAATATTTCTCATTTGTGTTCACAAAGGAACAAGATATTATAGCCAAGGGTTTCATTTGGAATGGTGTGGTCCTAGAGCATGTTAAGATGGATAAAGAGGAGGTATCAGTTGGCAAATGGGTATGTAAATCCCCAGGGCCTGATAAGGTATAACTCAAGCTGCTATGGGAGGCAAGGGAGAAGATTGCTGGTATCCTGATGGAGATATTTAGTACTTTGCTGACCAGATGTGAATTTCCAGATGACTGGAGGATAGCTAATGTCGCTCCTTTATTCAAGAAGCTCAGGGGATGGGCCAGGTAATTACAGGCCAATTAGTGGTTGAGAGATTATTGGCAAAAAACATTGAAGGAGAGGATTAATCAATGTTTGGAAAGGCAGTAATTGATCAGAGTCAGCACAGATTTGTTGGAGAGAGATCCTGACTGACTAATTTGAGTTTTTTGAAGAGGTGACAATATATTGATGAGGATAGTTCAGTACAAGTTAGTGTGATTTACATGGACTTCAGTAAGCCTTTGATAAGGTCCCACATTAAAATTTGTCCAAAATGTAAGAGCTCATAGGATCCAAGACAACTTGGCAAGCTGGATCCAATAGGAGGCAAAGGGTGGAGGATTGTTTTTGTGATTGGAAGCCTGTGAACAGTGGTAGACTAAAGGAATTGCTGTTGGGACCTATGTAGTTAGTTCTGTACATTAATGACTTGGATGTGAATGTTGACGGTAAACAGAGTAAGTTTGCAGATGACATAGAAATGGGTGGTGATGCTGATAGTGAGGAGGTTGGTCTCTGGCTAAATTTTTATATTTTGCTTTATTCATCTGTTGTCACGTTTTTGTTACACAATACAGAAAAAAGTGATGTGTAGTGTTGCCACTGTTTGGCAAAGAATAAAGAAATAAAGGAAAAGTGTTCAACTTTACAGTCCTCATTAAGTGCTCCACTGTGTGCCTCGCGGCCAGGCATGAGTCTCTTCACCACACCGCTGGAATGAATTCACTACTCTTCGTCGCCATCCTGTCTCCACTCCTCTCTCCAGAATGAATCCTCACATGGCCTGTCCAATGCTGTTGCTACCAGGTACTGCAACAGCCCATAAAAGGGAAAAAAAGAATAGAAACAAAAAGAAAAATAACTGAACAGATGAGCCCTTGGCTCAGAAGCCCTACTCCACTGCCCTCTTACTGGAAACTGGCATTGATCAGCTGGTGAATGGCAGATGCAATTTAATCTGGATAAGTGTGAGGTGATGCATTTTGGATGTCTAATAAAGGAAGGATTCAAACAATGAGTGGTACATCTCTAGGGAGTACTGTGGAAGAAAGGGACCTTGCTACATACATCCACAGATCCCTGAAGGTGTCAGCACAGGGTGGTGAAGAAAGTATATGGTATACTTGCAATCATTGGCCAGGGCATTGAATATATGAGCAGGGAAGACTTGTTGCAACTTCATAGAGCATTGGTCAGACCACAGAGGGAATATTGTGTGCATAATGGTTGCCACACCATTCGGAAGGACATGATTGCAATGGAGAGGGTGCAGAGGAGATTTGGCGGCATGTTGCCTGGAAGGAAAGTCTCAGTTATGATGTGAGATTGGATGTTTATGTTTTTCCGTGAGCTGAGGTGGCTAAGGGGGTATTGAATGAGGTAGACAAAACAGAGGCAGAGACAACATAGATCATAAGCATCTTTTCCCCATGTCTTAAGAGGGCATAAGTTTAAGTGAGGAGTAAGTGGTTCAAAGGGGATCTGAGGAAAACTGTTTTCTCCCAGAGGGTGATAGAGATATGGAACATGCTGCCTAAGAGGGTGGTGGCAGCCAGTAATCTTGCAACATTTAAGAAGCATCTAGATGACTACTTAAAATGCCAGGGTAGAGTAGGTTATGGATTAAGTGCAGGTAAATGGGATTATTATAGTTTGGTGTTTGTTGATCGGCATAAACTTGGTGGGCTTAAGGACCTTTTTTTAACGTTGTATGACTCTATAGCGATGTAATCTTTTGTCATTGATAATATGAATGACTCTGTGTTTAACATTTATGAGGTTGTGAGATGGGTAGTTATTTTCAGAGGTGATTTTTGAAGGGTGTTAAGTTGTGTTGCCAGTTTCAAGAGCATTTCAATGACTAAGCAGAGGTTGATTGGCTGAGTACAGTGTAAATGCTGTTGTTATGAACTATGCATTGGGTGGCAGAAGGGATATGATAGATAATGGAGGGGGCATGTGATGGATGAGGGCTGCAACTGAGCCAATATCCCAGTAGAATGGAGATGGCCGCCTTACCGTGACTGCACTGTTGGTTGCAACAAGCTGCCTCTGGAAGTGCTGGTCTCATTTTTACTGTACTTCCAGCCTTCCTGACCCAAAAATATAACAGATGAACTTTTCTAGGTTGGGAATGAGATTGTGAATTTGGAAAATTCCCAATTTCTGATGCTTGCCTTGTTGACAAAAAAAACCTAGCACGTTTAAACATAGTGTAATGTGTTTTCAGAAGAAATTTGAATGAGTTTGGTTCTTAAAAGACAAAATTGAAAGATGATAATTCTACACTTTTGCCAATCATTTAAGCTGGAATATTTTGTTAGTAATTACAATTATCCTTTTTGGGTTTTGGCTGAGATCAATAGGCACTGGCAGAGTTGGGTGTATTTAAATGTTGCACCTCAGAAACCCATTTCCTTTTTTAAAGTTCTGCTTGTTAGAAAAAATGCTGAGAAAACCAGTTATCAATTTGCAAGTAAAAGCATTCAGCCATGAATACACCACTAATAATTTGGACCAACTGAAGAGGTTAAAAGTTTGAATGTGAGAGAATGGCTTGAGTGCCTCCTTTTGAGTGACTTCTGGAAAAACATAGTCATTCTGCAAAAACATAAAGGCAAACTAACTATAGTGCATTGAGAGAGATGACTGTCCACACAACAAAGCAAGACAATTTTTAAAAACTTTGTCACTTTGAATGGAGACTGTGAAGATTTGAGTTGTTATTCTTTTCCGTCCCTTCTTGTGGACATACTGTTCCTATATTTTTCTCTTGTTGAATGTTTACAAAGTTCCACAGGGACAAGCTGTCCCTCAACTGCAGACTTCAGCAAAGTGCCAGAAAGTTTTAAATTTAGTAAAGCGTTGTCTTTCAGATCAGAGGAAAAGCATTTCAGAGTAAATGTTAATTTTGTTAATTTTCCATTACATTTTCTCCCTTTTTGTCATTTTATGACAACCAGGACAACAAAAAAAAGAGCCAGATTTTTAAAAAATCTACAGAGCCAGATAGCTAAAATCAGAGATCTTAACAGCTGTCTGTGTTGTAGGGAGCATTTTAAACGGTCGCAGCCAACTCTTCGCTTTCCAGTTTTTCCTGCTGAAGTCTTTCACCACTATACAGTTTGCAGGTTCTAGATCGTGCAGCTTCCTTTCTACTGGTGAGGCTAGTGCTGTTTTCACTTGATTCTGTATTTCAGACAAAAGTGTAGAGTGTTTCATACAGTAACACAACATTTCATCCTCACAGTGACCTGTTATCTGTCTTACCTTAGGTCTTGGGTCAATTCCTGTATTGGGCGGCCTACCGAACAAAATCTCAAATGGGCTAAGATTAGCTCTTCCTTTCCTCCTAGATCTCATATACATCAGCACAATTGGAAGTGCCTTTTTCCCTGCCACCCCTAGTTCCTCACAACATTTTGTCAATTTATTTTTTCTCTTTCCACTGCCCCACCACTCGCTGGGTGGTAGGCACAGTGTGGGGAAGTATTTTGTTCGGTTAATCGAATGCCAGACAATCTATGCCAGATAACATAGCTACGCATCAGGACCTTTGTGATCTTGTTCGAAACCCCGATTATCCGGCATTTGATTAACCGAATGCTGGATAATCGGGGTTCCTAAACACTGAGAACAGTCTGAATTAATTCGATTCTTTTAACAAATGTCTTTTATTTCTGCAGACCTCCACACTCTTTGACAACCCTATCGGCTGCCTTGGAAGAAGGGGAAGCTATACCTGCATATTTGCCTCATGTCTATGCTTTGAAGGAAGCTATGGAGAAGGCTCAAATCTGGCTTCAAGAAGTGGACGTTTTTCAGGTTACCTTAGAATGAAAATAGGGTTTGCTATATCATACTCTGTACATGTAGACCTTTGTTTTGGATAATTTTTGCGCCTGATCTAAAACTAGTCAGTTGAGTTTAAATGAAGAAATGATAGGTAACAAGTGCTGCATCAGTTGAAGATGAGAAAAGAGGTTTTTGCATTATAATAATGCAGCATACGTAACCGTTCATGTGTAGAAATGTTCTCTTTCCATTTCAAAGAATCATAGAATCCCACAGTGTGGAAGTAGGCCATTCGCCACATTGAGTCCACACAGACCCTCCAAAGAGCACTCCCCACCCCCACCCTCATTACCCTATGCCTGTAACCCTGCATTTCCCTGGCTAATCCACCTTGTCAGCACATTTTTGGACACTATAGGCAATTTAGCATGGCCAATCCACCCAACCTGCACATCCTTGGACTGGGAAAAATCCAGAGGACCTGGATGAAACCCACGCAGACACTGAGAGAATGTGCAAACTCTGCACTGACAATTGCCTAGGCGTGGAATTAAACCTGGGTCCCTGGCACTATGAAGCAGTGGTGCTAACCACTGAGCCATTGTGCTGCCCAACACAGCAGTATTTTCTGCATCTGACTCCAGCATTATGTTCTTAAATTCTTATTATCCATTGCATTCATAAGCTACATTCAGATCTGATGTCAACATAGAACATAGAGCAGTACAGCACAGAACAGGCCCTTCAGCCCACGATGTTGTGCTGACCATTGATCCTCATGTAAGATAAACCTAATGTACAAACCCTTAAATTTCTGTCACCATATACATGTCCAGCAGTCTCTTAAATATCCCCAATGACCTCGCTTCTACAACTGCTGCTGGCAATGCATTTCATGCTCTCTCAACTCTCTGCGTAAAGAACCCGCCTCTGACATCCCCTCTATACTTTCCGCCAAACAGCTTAAAACCATGACCCCTCGTGTTAACAATTTCTGCCCTGGGAAAAAGTCTCTGGCTATCAATTCTATCTATGCCTCTCATTATCTTGTACACCTCAATTAGGTCCCCTCTCTTCCTTTTTTCCAATGAAAAAAGTCCGAGCTCAGTCAACCCCTCTTTGTAAGATAAGCCCTCCATTCCAGGCAGCATCCTGGTAAACCTCCTCTGAACCCTCTCCAAAGCATCCACATCTTTCCTTTAATAGGGTGACCAGAACTGGACACAGTATTCCAAGTGCGGTCTACCCAAAGTTTTATAGAGCTGCAACACGATCTCACGGCTCTTAAACTCAATCCCCCTGTTAATGAAAGCCAAAACATCATATGCTTTCTTAACAACCCTGTCCACTTGGGTGTCAATTTTAAGGGGTCTATGTACTTGCACACCAAGATCCTGCTGTTCCTCCACACTGCAACATGTTCAGCCCTCTAATATCATTTGAATCCTGTATTAAAAACTAAATCTGCATTTTAGTGCCTTCACAAAGTTTCATTTTGAAAATCCATTTCCCATCTGTCTGCTTATTCTGATATGCAAGTTAATGCAGTCCATACCAAACTCAAGACTGTTGTTAAAGCAAAATAAGTGTTGGAAATCTGAAGTAAAAGCAGAACATGCTAGAAATTCTTTGCTGTCTGGCAATATTTGTGGAGAGTAGAAGAGTCAATGTTTTAGTTCTGTAACCTTTAATTAGATATTTCAATTGTGAACTTTGTTTCTGTCACCACAGATACTGCCAGACCTGTTGAGCATTTTCTGTGTTTTTTTTTCTTGTTTGCATGGTTATTCACCATTTCGTTGTAGTTTAGAACTCAGGTCCTCAAATTACAATCGATGATATCAGCAAAAAAGAAGCAACATGTATGCATGAGATTCTTCTGTCCTTTCATTTTAACACTGTAAAGCTGAATTCATTAATCGGGAAAGATTCCATGTCATCTGTCGTCATCACTACCATATCTTAGAGGTCTGCGCCAAGTTGCCGATAACCTTAACTCTCGGGCTGTTGCCGGTGAGGTTCATTCCTACGTGAATGGCTGCTGGGTGACGTAGCTGTCCTAAAGAACAAAGAAAATTTACAGCTCAGGAACTGGCCCTTTGGCCTTTCAAGCCTGAGCCAATCCAAATGTACTGTCTAAACCTGTCAGTCAATTCCTAAGCATTTGTATCCCTCTGCTCCCCACCTACTCATGCATCTGTCCAGACGCATCTTAAATGAATCTACCGTGCCTGCCTGTACCACCTCTGCTGGCAATGCGTTCCAAACAGCCACCACCTTCTGTGTGAAGTACTTGCCGCGTGTATCCCCCTTAAACTTTCCACCTCTCACCTTGGAAGCGTGACCTCTTGTTATTGAATCCTTCACCGTGGGAAGAATCTTGTCTCTATCCACCCTGTCTATACCCTTCATGATTTTGTAAACCTCAATCAGGTCCCCCCTCAATCTCCTTTTTTCTAGTGAAAATAAACCTAACCTACTCAACCTCTCTTCATAGCTAGCACCTTCCACACCAGGCAACATCCTCGAAAACCTCCTCTGCACACTCTCCAAAGCATCCATATCCTTTTTCGTAATGTGGCGCCCAGAACTGTACACCGTATTCTAAATGCGGCCGAACCAATGTCTTGTACAATTTTAGAGGAGAAAGTGAGGTCTGCAGATGCTGGAGATCAGAGCTGAAAATGTGTTGCTGGAAAAGCGCAGCAGGTCAGGCAGCATCCAGGTAACAGGAGAATCGACGTTTCGGGCATAAGCCCTTATCCCTGAAGGGCTTATGCCCGAAACGTCGATTCTCCTGTTCCCTGGATGCTGCCTGACCTGCTGCGCTTTTCCAGCAACACATTTTCAGCTTGTACAATTTTAACATGACATGCCAGTTCTTATACTCGATACCCCGTCCAATGAAGACAAGCATATTATATGCCTTCTTGACCACTCTATCTACCTGTGCAGCAACCTTCAGGGTACAATGGACCTGCACTCCCAGACCTCTCTGCGCATCAGCTTTTCCCAAGGCTCTTCCATGCATTGTATAATTTGCTCTAGAATTAGACTTGCCGAAATGCATCACCTTACATTTGTCCGGATTGATATCCATCTGCCACTTTTCCGCCCAACTCTGCAGTCTATATCCTCCTGTATTCTCTGACAGTCCCTTATGCTTTCTGCTACTCCATCAATCTTTGTGTCATCTGCAAACTTGCTGATCATATCGACAGTGCCCTCTTCTAGATCATTTATGTATATTACAAATAACAGTGGCCCCAATACTGTCCCCTGTCGAACACTTTTCTCCATTTCGAGAAACTCCCTTCAACTACTACACTCTGTCTTCTGTTGCTCAACCGGTTCTTTATCCACCTAGCTAGAACATCCTGCACACCATGTGACTTCACTTTCTCCATTAGACTACAATGGGGAACCTTAAAACTCCTTACTAAAGTCCATGTATATGACATCAACACCCCTTTCTTCATCTAATAACTTGGTCACTTCCTTGAAGAACTCTATCAAGTTGGTAAGGCATGATCTCCCCCGCACAAAATCATGTTGCCCATCACCGATAAGCTCATTCCTTTCCAAATATAAATAGATACCACCTGTCAGTGCCTTCTCCAGCAACTTACCCACCACCGACATCAGGCTCACTGGTCTGTAGTTACCCGGAATATCCCTACTACCCTTCTTGTACAGGGGGACAACATGAGCAACATTCCAATCCTCCGGCACCTCACCTGTATTTAAGGATGCCACAAAGATATCTGTCAGGGCCCCAGCTATTTCCCCTCTCGCCTCCCTTAGCAACCTAAGACCATAAGACATAGGAGTGGAAGTAAGGCCATTCGGCCCATCGAGTCCACTCCGCCATTCAATCATGGCTGATGCGCATTTCAACTACACTTACCAGCGTTCTCCCCGTAGCCCTTAATTCCTCTAGACAACAAGAATCTATCAATCTCGGCCTTGAAGACATTTAGCGTCCCGGCTTCCACTGCACTCCGTGGCAATGAATTCCACAGGCCCACCACTCTCTGGCTGAAGAAATGTCTGTTCTGTTCTGAAATGACCCCCTCTAATTCTAAGGCTGTGTCCACGGGTCCTAGTCTCCTCGTTTAACTGAAACAATTTCCTAGCATCCACCTTTTCCAAGCCATGTATTATTTTGTACGTCTCTATTAAGTCTCCCCTTAATCTTCTAAACTCCAACGAGTACAATCCCAGTATCCTCAGCCGTTCCTCATATGTTAGATCTGTCATTCCAGGGATCATCCGTGTGAATCTCCGCTGGACACGTTCCAGTGCCAGTATGTCCTTCCTGAGGTGTGGGGACCAAAACTGGACACAGTACTCCAAATGGGGCCTAACCAGAGCTTTATAAAGTCTTAGTAGTGCATCTCTGCTTTTATATTCCAACCCTCTTGAGATAAGAGACAACATTGCATTCGCTTTTATGCAATTGCCCGTAGTGTTAGGTAAGGGGTATTTCATGACCCCTTTTAGCCCACTTGATTCCTTTAGATTAGATTACATTACGTTACAGTATGGAAACAGGCCCTTCGGCCCAACAAGTCCACACCGACCTGCCGAAGTGCAACCCACCCATACCCCTACATTTACCCCTTACCTAACACTACGGGCAATTTAGCATGGCAAATTCACCTGACCTGCACATCTTTGGACTGTGGGAGGAAACCGGAGCACCCGGAGGAAACCCACGCAGACACAGGGAGAACGTGCAAACTCCACACAGTCAGTCACCTGAGGCGGGAATTGAATCCGGGTCTCAGGCGCTGTGAGGCAGCAGTGAGGAAGCAGTCCTTGTTTAAAACTTGTCCTACTCTTCTGATATTCCTCCAGGGCCCGTTCTGATCTTATCTGCCTAGACCTTATGCGCTTCCCTTTTCCTTTTGGCTAGTCGTACAATTTCTCCTGTCATCCTCTCCAGTCATGACTGGTCATTACGCAACCCCCTGACTGAGGCAGAGTGTATATATAGTTCAGCTCGTACTTTCATCAGGGTGAGGCTGCTCCACCACGTGCAGATGACTCTCTTCTCAAGATGAGAGTCCGATATTTGGATCATTCTGGTGTGGGCTTTGCAGTACACTTCTAATAGCATGTGTGATATAGTCCTTGAATGCTGTGCTCTGTACCAACTGGAGAAGGTAAAAAGGAGAAGTGATGAATGTTGAAAAACTGGAAGGGCAGTAACAGTGTTTCAAGGAGTAAGATAAGGACCTGAAGTGGGAGGAGCATATCTTCGCCCTGATATCCTCTTCATCATGATCGTGTTGTAGCAATAAATCAGAAGGAACTTAATTGACTCATGCATCCAATAGATCTTAGTCGAATGAAGCATGATTCATTGACTTCAAATTAGTTGTTGCTCCAACCGCAAATCTTTGCTTTCTGTCCTTTTTCACTTTTCCTGTTGTGTGGTAAAAGTTAACAATGTTAATATGAACTTCAGTAAGGCGTTTGACAAGGTTCCTCATGGTAGACTGGTTAGCAAGGTTGGATCACATGGAATACAAACTGGAGACCTGTGACCGACGGTGTACCAAAAGGATTGGTGCTGAGTCCACTGCTTTTTGTCATTTATATAAATTATTTGGATGTGAATACAAGAGGTATGGTTATAAGTTTGCAAATGACTCCAAAGTTGGAGGTGTAGTGGACAGCAAAGAAGGTTACCCCAACGTAGAACATGATCTTGATCAGTTCGGCCCATGGGTCGAGGAGTGGTAGTTTGAGTTTAATTTAGATAAATGTGAGGTGCTGCGTTTTGGTAGGCCAATCAAGGCAAGACTTCTGCACTTAATGGTAAGGTCCTGGGAGTGTTGTTGAACAATGACCTTGGAGTGCAAGTTCATAGTTCCTTGAAAGTGGAGTTGCAGGTAGATAGGACAGTGAAGAAGGTGCTTGGTATGCTTCCTTTTATTGGTCAGTGCTCTAAGTATAGGAGTTGGAAGGTCATGTTGTGGCTGTACAGGACATTGGTTAGGCCACTTTTGGAATACTGTGTTCAATTCTGGTCTCCCTTCTCTAGGAAGGATGTTGTGAAGCTTGAAAGGGTTCAGAAAAGATTTACAAACATGTTGCCAGAATTGGAGGGTTTGAACTGTAGGGAGAGGCTGAATAAGCTGGGGCTATTTTCTCTGAAGCGTTGGAGGCTGAGGGGTGACCTTCTAGAAGTTTATAAAATCATGAGGGGGAGAGATAGGGTGAAGAACCAAAGTCTTTTCTGCAGGGTAACAGAGTTCAAAAGGAGAGCCATAGTTTGAAGGTGAGAGGGGAAAGATTTAAAAAGGAACGAAGGAGCAACTTTTTCTGCAGACGGTTGTGGTGTATGGGATCAGCTGCCAGAGGAAGTGGTGGAGGCTGGTACAGTTAGAACATTTCAAAGGCATCTGATGAGTATATGAATAGAAAGGGTTCAGTGGGATATCGGTCAAATGCTGGCAAGTATGACAAGATTAATTTAGGATATCTGATCAGCGTGGACAAATTGGAACAAAGGATCTGTTTCCATGCTATACAGCTCTATGACTGGCAGGCATATGTTTGTTTAATGAATGTATCTAGTAAAATACGATAGAGGAATGTCATTAAATACACTGAGCAGTTAAGTTGTAGTCACGTTAATTTATGTTTGTGTTCAGAGATGGGGTTCTTATGTTGACAAGGTGATCTAAATTATTGTCAGTCTGCTTTTTTCTTTTCCTGTCCTACTGGCTTGCTTTGTTTTGTCAATTTCCATGCTTCCATTTTCACCTATCTTTATCCTTCATTTCATTCTCCTCACGTCTGAGCTATTCATATGTTCTTTGTATTTTGAGTACCTTTTAATTTCTTTCATGTCCCCTGTCATTTGCTGCCTACATCTTAACTTTTATCACATTCTGTTCAGCTGTCCCTCTCTTATACTTAACTGAATTGGCAGTTGGTCTGATTATATCT
This sequence comes from Chiloscyllium plagiosum, assembly GCF_004010195.1. Classification (NCBI taxonomy): domain Eukaryota; kingdom Metazoa; phylum Chordata; class Chondrichthyes; order Orectolobiformes; family Hemiscylliidae; genus Chiloscyllium; species Chiloscyllium plagiosum. The sequence continues at coordinate 50,074,212 of NC_057735.1, forward strand.
TGAATTTTAAATCATCGTTTTTGATTTCAAATCTTTCCACAGAATCAGCTGCTCCCTTCTTTGTGACTTCCCCCTCTGACCTCTTGGATTGCAGGAGTTTTTAAAAAATATGTAAAAATGAGAGTAACTAAATTAGAGATGGATACTGGAGAAATTACCATGAGGAAAGTGCTGGAGACATTGAGCAAATATTTTTTCTTCAATGAGGAAGACATAATTTACATACTTGAATGTAGCATGGGATAGAAGAAAGGAGAGAGATTAGTATATATACAAGAAACTAAAAAACTGATAGATTTCCCAGACCTGCTGACCCACATCCTGGATTCTAAAAGAGATAGCTGCAGAGATCATGAATATACTTTTTTTTCCGTTCTCTCTGTTCTTGAATTATTCTAGTGTAATTGCAGATAAATGTAACAGTGCTTTCAGAAGAGGGAAAGAGGAGGCTAGGCCATCAGTCCTCTGGGAAATGCTGGAATCTATTGTGGAGGCTTTGAAAATCATGTATGATCCGAGTACAATTGTTTAAAACAGGGAATTTTAGCGACACAAATTTATTTAAAGTTTTAAAGAATGAAGTAGATAATTTTGAGACATTATCAAATGGCTTTTGGAAACTGAGGCAAAAGGTCAAATAAAGGTTGAATTTATAAGATAGGGGTTTACGTAATCCATCTATGTATTAGAATAGATGGAGGATTAAATAACGGGGAGCAGAGAGTAGGTGTTAACAGAATTTCTCTTAGTTAACACTGCAATTAACATTGTACTGCTAGGACAAGTGCTTCGACATCAGCTAATTTACAACTAATTTAGATAAAGAGACAGAGCAATATAACAAGTTCGTATGCAATACATCGCTGAAGTGAGAATGTCAGTTTATAAGGAGAATGAAAAGAGATCACAATAGGTTGCATGAGGAGACAATAGGGATAAGCATTCCCCACAACTATTGAATCAGACACTAAATAGAAACCAAAAGAACCGCAGATGCTGGAAAAAACCCCATAAATACAGAAATTGCTGGAAAATCTCAGCAGGTCTGGCAGCATCTGTGGAGGGAAATTAGAATTAACAAATGATCCTAATTTTTGAAGTCCTACTGTATTCAGTTGTGAATGGTGGTGGATAGTTCAAAAATTCACAAGATTTACAGGCTCCACAAATGCGCCTAGCCTTAATGATCTTGGAGCCAAGCACATAACTATGAAAAGCTGAAAAATTCGCAAGCAACTTGAGTAGAAGTGCCAAGTGGACGATCCATCGTAGTCTGCTGCTCAAGCAGCATAGCACCAAGCACCACAGATGTCAACCTTCAATGAATTTGATTCGCTTCATGATGATGAGAAATGGCTGAGGGCATTGAATACTGTAAAAGATTGGGGCCTTTAGGAGCATTCTGGCAATAGCACTGAGGACGTATGCTCTGGATCTAGTTTTGCCGTGAGCCAACCAGTATCTGCGTACCTGCAAAAGCAACATCTACTTGGCAATGTGGGATATTGTCGAGGTTATGTCCTTTTCACAAAAGGCAAGACTAATCTATTCCAGCCAACTGCTGCACCATCAGTTTACTTTCCATTATCAACGTGGCGGGAGGTGTAGCTGACTGCTATCAAGTGGCCGCTTGCTAATGTTCAGTTTTTGTACCACCAGTGACACTCAGCTCTTGACCTCATTGCAGCCTTGGTTTAAGCATGGACAGCAAAGGCTGATTTATTGTGGTGAGATCCAAGTAACTGACCTGGACATGGAGGCAGTTTTAGCCAAGTGTGGCACAAGGAGCTATAACAAAATTGGCTTCCATGGGAATTGGAGGCAAGCTCTCCATTATTTGGAGCCATACCTTACCACAAAGGAAGATGGGCTGGTAGTTAGATATCAATCATCTCATTCCCAGGGCATTGTTGCAAGAGTTGCTCAGATGAGTGTGTTACTGTGCTCCATCAATGACATCACCGGGTCAGAAATCACGTTTTTCAACTCCATTCATTGGTCCACAGAAACTACAGTAATCTCTGGCATTATGCAACGCAACCTGGACAATATTCTGACTTGGGCTGATCTGAGGCACAAATGTGACTTGGTGCTTGAGTGTCAAGAAATGACCATTTGGAACAAAGGATCTAACCATCTCATTTTGACATTAGTGGCATTCCCCTTGCTGAATAGGGCTACTACTGATCAGAAGCTAAACTGCACTAGCCATGTAAATGATGTGGCTATAAGAGGTTAATCATAGAATCGCAGGAGGAGGCCATTCAGTCTATTGTGTCTGCTCTGGCTTTGAGCATTTTGACTTCATGCTTAACTTTTACCTCTTGCCAAAAACCCTGCAATTGTTTCCATTGAAATAATCATTGTGTTCTCCTCCACCACACTGATTGCAAAACAGAGCCACTCATGAAAAGGTTTTTCTCCTCTTGTATTTACTTCTTTCGCAAAACAGTTTCAAATTGTGCCTCTGTTTCTCAGTCCTTTTACTTCTTAGTGTTTAGATTTTCCATGTACATGTGTGTGCGTGTTTGACATGAATACATACAGGTATCCTTTACAAAATGCTAGTGTTCAGAAATCCCAAGAGTCATTAGTCAGAGCTGGCATCCATTCTTTTTCTCTGTCCTTACCGTTGAATTAAACTTCACACTCAATCTCTAACTGTTCCCAACTCCAGTTTCCTTTTTCAAATACAGCCCCCACTTCCAATGGTACTAAAATTCAGATTTCCTAATCCAGTATATCTATTTTTACCACCAACTTAAATTCTACCATTATGCACCCATTCTTTGAGCTAGTAAAAGCAATTTTATTCCATTCTATGTCAGCTAAATATTATCTACCTCGAACTCAGTAAATCATACAAAACAGCTTTGCAAAGTTCCTTCTTTAAAAATGGCAAGTTATTAAAAATTAAGCTAAGACATATGTATGTTTACTAAATGCCATTAATTTGTTTTCATTGACTAAATGATGGTTGCTGAATTAATTTGCCAAACATCAGCAAAAATCCTGCAATATCATCTGTTGAAAATATCATCTGTTGTCCCTCACACTGCGTAATTAACCAAATTTCTGTAACGGTACAAAACAGTGAAACCTCTGATTTGCCGTGAGCAGTTCCATAATTATAACTTGTTCACGAGATATGGTGATGAGGACTTGCTTGTGGCCCATTATTACAATGCAATATTTTGATTCTGTATTTTCAGTGATACTTGAGCAACTATTAAATACTGAAATGTAAAATATGTGCACTTTGAATCTGTTAGAAGTGTGGCTGAACTTCACAAGTTGTCCACTTTCTGAGCATTTTGTGTTCTATCTGGACTTTATTTTCTTATATTGTTAGAATTCTGATGAGCACCCTCCAGTGGAAACATTGGTGGAACTTGTCACCCGTGGCCGTACAATCCCAGTACGTTTGGATCCACTTCCTCAACTTGAGTCACTTCTTGCAGATGTTGAGACCTGGAGAGATTCTGCAGCTAAAACCTTTCTAAGAAAGAACTCCACCTGTTCCCTTTATGAGGTAAGCATATTAATGACAGTATACAATTGCATTCGCATAGAGTCCTGGAGCTCAGCACAGAAAAAGGTATTTCTGCCCATTAAGTCCATGCCAGTTAAAAAAGACAAGTACCAAACTATCTTCATTCCATTTTCTAGCATTTGGCTCACAGTCTTGTATACCTTGTCATTGAAACTGCACATCTAATTGTTCCTTAAATGCATTCTGACCTGGATCCATACTTCTCAAATGGTGCATGATCTTGTTTCAACTGGGCAACCTTGCTCCTGACCTGAAATCTCATTCTTCCTCACCTCACTTGACCTGAATCCCACCTGTCTTGGCTGGTTTCCTGACTAACACCCGCGACCTTACCTTTGGCCTGTATTCCTGCAAATTGTCTCATTTCAAGTAAATATTCTGTTTTAGATGCTACAGTAGAATCTCCATCTGCTGCTCTATCAGGTAGTTCATTCTAAATCAAAATTACTCACTTGTTTCTTCTTTTCGCCTTTGTTCTTTCTCACTCATCCTGAATGTGCTTGATCCCTCCACCAATGCGAACAAATTCTCTATCTACGCTGTTCAGACCCCACATGATTTTGAAGATCAGATCTTCTCTCAATTGTCTAAGCTCTACTGAAAACAGCCCAGCTTCTCTGTCCTAGATTTCATTCTAGTGGGTGGCACGGTGGTTAGCACTGCTGCCTCACAGCGCCAGAGACCCGGGTTCAATTCCCACCTCAAGCGACTGAATGTGTAGAGTTTGCACATTCTCCCCATGCCTGCGTGGGTTTCATCTGGGTGTTCCGGTTTCCTCCCACAGTCCAAAAATGTGCAGGTTAGGTGAATTGGCCATGCTAAATCGCCCGTAGTGTTAGGTGAAGGGATAAATATAGGGGAATGGGTCTGGGTGGGTTGCGCTTCGGCGGGTCGGTGTGGACTTGTTGGGCCGAAGGGCCTGTTTCTAAATCTTCTCTGATATCTCCCAAAAGAGTGAGAAATTGAATTGGATACGAATAAGAGCTTTGATGAAACCAGTCTTAATGCACAAAAGGCTTGATAATTACAATGTACCACCATTAGTATTTTTTCTCGATTACTTTCTCAATTTACCCTCCTATCATCATGCAAGGAAGCCCAAAGTGTCTCTGTAGTGATTGGAACAAGGTCAGCCAGTTGGATTTCATAGAATAAGAGTTCCTGATTGGGGCTGTTGACCTGGTCCAAGTTTGAGTAAGACCTCAGCCAGGCTGGCAACATATTAGATTAGTTTTTTTTAGTTAGAGTGTGGAAACAGGCCATTCTGCCTAACAAGTCCACACCGACCCTCCGAAGAGCAACCCACCCAGACCCTTTACCTAACACTACGGGAAATTTACCCTGGCCAATTCACCTAACCTGCACATTTTTGGACTGTGGGAGGAAACCAGAGCACCCGGAGGAAACCCACGCAGACACAGGGAGAAGGTGCAAACTATGCTCAGACAGTTGCCTGAGGCGGGAATTGAACCCAGGTCTCTGGTGCTGTGAGGCAGCAGTGCTAACCACTGTGGTACCTCTACAGAGTAAGGGTACAACTTTGATTCCAGTCTCTTATGAGAAGTAGCTGGTTCATTTACTGCTGATTGTAATAAAAGGATCTGGCCCAAGTTTGGCGGATTGAAATTGGTTGAGAAAGATGGTACCTTATTGGCTCAATATTTTTGGATTAGGAAACAACTGTCTGAGTGAAATTCAAATTAAATACCTGGAAACTTTTCAGGAAGGTCTAGGGACTGTCAAAGGTGCCAAGCCCATCTATATATTGACCCGGAAGCAATTAGAGTCAGACAGTCATAGAGATGTACAGCACGGAAACAGACCCTTCGGTCCAACACGTCCCTGCCGACCAGATATCCCAACCCAATCTAGACCCACCTACCAGCACCTGGCCCATATCCACCCAGATGCCTTTAAATGTTGCAATTGTATTAGTCTCCACCACTTTCTCTGGCAGCTCATTCCACACACGTACAACCCTCTGAGTGAAGATTAGATTAGATTACTTACTGTGTGGAAACAGGCCCTTCGGCCCAACAAGTCCACACCGAGTTGCCGAAGCGCACCCACTCAGACCCATTCCCCTACATTTACCCCTGCACCTAACATTACAGACAATTTAGCATGGCCAGTTCACCTAACCTGCATGTTTTTTTGGAACGTGGGAGGAAACTCACGCAGACACGGGGAAAATGTGCAAACTCCACACATTCAGTCGCCTGAGGTGGGAATTGAATCTGGGTCTCTGGCTCTGTGAGGCAGCACTGCTAACCACTGTGCTGCCCCTTAGGTCTCTTTTACATCTTTCCCCTCACCCTAAACCTATGCCCTCTAGTTCTGGACTCTCCCACCTCAGGGAAAGTGCTTAATCTATTTATCCTATCCATGCCCCTCATGATTTTGTAAACCTCGATCAGGTCACCCCACAGCCTTTGACGCTCCAAGGAAAACAGCCCTAGCCTATTCAACCTCTGCCTATAGCTCAAATCCTCCAACCCTGGCAACATCCTTGTAAATCTTTTCTAAATCCTTTTAAGTTTCACAACATCTTTCCGATTGGAAGGAGACCAGAATTGAACGCAGTGTTCCAACAGTGGCCTAACCAATGTCCTGTACAGCCGCAACATGACCTCCCAACTCCTGTACTCAATACTCTGTCCAATAAAGGAAAGTATACCAGACGCCATCTTCACTATCCTATCTACCTGCGACTCCACTTTCAAGGAGCTATGAGCCTGCACTTCAAAATCTCTTTGTTCAGCAACACTCCCTAGGACCTTACCATTAAGTGTATAAGTCCTGCTAAGATTTGCTTTCCCAAAATGCAGCACCTCACATTTATCTAAATTCAACTCCATCTGCCACTTCTCAGCCCATTGGCTGATCTGATCAAGATCCCATTTTAATCTGAGGGTAACCTTCTTTGCTGTCCACTACACCTCCAATTTTGGTGTCATCAGCAAACTTACTAACTATACCTCTTATGCTCACATCCAAGTCATTTATATAAATGAAGAAAAGTAGCGGACCCAGCACCAATCCTTGTGGCATTCCACTGGTCACAAGCCTCCAGTCTAAAAAACAACCCTTCACCACCCACTCTCTTCTATCTTTCAGCCAGTTCTGTATCCAAATGGCAAGTTCTCCCTGTATTCCATGAGATCTAACCTTGCTAACCAGTCTCCCATGGGGAATCTTGTTGAACGCCTTACTGAAGTCTATATAGACCACATCTACCACTCTGTCCTCATCAATCCTCTTTGTTACTTCTTCAAAAAACTCAATCAAGTTTGTGAGACATGATTTCCCAAGCATAAAGCCATGTTGACTATCCCTTCCAAATATGTATACATCCTGTCCCTCAGGATTCCCTCCAACAACTTGCCCATCACCGATGTCAGACTCACTGGTCTATAGTTCCCTGGCTTGTCCTTACCACCTTTCCTAAACAGTGGCACCACGTTAGCCACCCTCTAGTCTTCCGGCACTTTACCTGTGCCTATCGATGATACAGATATCTCAGCAAGAGGCCCAGCAATCACTTCCCTAGTTTCCCACAGAGTTCTGGGGTACATCTGATTAGGTCCTGGGGATTTATCCACTTTTATGTGTTTCAAGACATCCAGCACTTCCTCCTCTGTGATATGGACATTTTTCAACATGTCACCATCTATTTTCCTACGTTCTATATCTTCCATGTCCTTTTCCACAGTAAATACTGATGCACAATACTGGTTTAGTATTTCCTCCATCTCCTGCGCTCCACACGAAGGCCGCCTTACTGGTCTCTGAGGGGCTGTATTCTCTCTCTAGTTATCCTTTTGTCCTTTAATGTATTTATAAAAATCCTTTGGATTCTCCTTAACTCTATTTGCCAAAGCTATCTCATGTGCCCATTTTACCCTCCTGATTTCTCTCTTAAGTATACTCCTACTGCTTGTATACTTTCCTAAGGATTCACTGGATCTATCCCGTCTGTACCTGACATGTGTTTCCTCCTTTTTCTTCACCAAACCCTCAATTTCTTAAGTCACCCAGCATTCCATACCAGCCTTTCCTTTCAGAGCTGAAAATGTGTTGCTGGAAAAGCGCAGCAGGTCAGGCAGCATCCAGGGAACAGGAGAATCGACGTTTCGGGCATAAGCCCTTCGGGCATAAGGGCTTATGCCTGAAATGTCGATTCTCCTGTTCCCTGGATGCTGCCTGACCTGCTGCGCTTTTCCAGCAACACATTTTCAGCTCTGATCTCCAGCATCTGCAGACCTCACTTTCTCCTCAGCCTTTCCTTTCACCCTAACAGGAGTATACTTTCTCTGGACAGTCTTTTTTTCTCATTTCTGAAGGCTTCCTATTTTCCAGCCGTCCCTTTACCTGTCTCCATCTGCCCCCAATCAGGTTTTGAAAGTTCTTGCCTAATACTGTCAAAATTCGCCTTCCTCCAATTAGAACTTCAACTTTTAAATCTGGTCTATCCTTTTCCATCACTATTTTAAAACTAATAGAATTATGGTCACTAGCCCCAAAGTGCTCCCCCACTTGACAACTCAGTCACCTGTTCTGCCTTATTTCCCAAGTTTAGGTCCTTCGGCTCAACAAGTCCACACCAACCCGCCGAAGCGCAAACCACCCATACCCCTACATTTACCCCTTACCTAACAGTACGGGCAATTTAGCATGGCCAATTCACCTGACCCTGCACATCTTTGGACTGTGGGAGGAAACCGGAGCACCCGGAGGAAACCCACGCAGACACGGGGAGAATGTGCAAACTCCACACAGTCAGTCGCCTGAGGCAGGAATTGAACCCGGGTCTCTGGCGCTGTGAGGCAGCAGTGCTAACCACTGTGCCACCATGCCGCTTCTACTGCCCTTACACTCTTCTAGAGATTCTCTCGAACTGTGCTGTCTATACTTGACAATGCTTCCTTTTTCTTGACGAGAGCATAAATTTCTCTCATCATCCAACATTCCCTACACTGACCAGTCTTGCCCTTCACCCAAACAAAAACAGAGTTAAAAAGTGTGGTGGTGGAAAAGCACTGCTGGTCAGGCAGCATCCAAGGAGCAGGAGAGTTGACATTTTGAGCATATGCTCTTCATCAGGAATGTGTATCATTCCTAACAGGAAAAGACTGTTATATCAGAGTCCAGAGACAAGTTCATTTTTGAAGGCTTCTAGATTTCCAGCTGTCCCTTTACCTGTGAAGATCCACTCCCAATCAACTTTTGAAATTTCTTGCCTAATACAGTGAAAATTGCCCTTCTTCCAGTTTAGGACTTTAATCAGGTGTATCCTTTTCCAAACATTTTAATGTTAGTAGAAATATGATCACTGGCCCAAGGTGCTCCCCACTGACACCTCAGTCACTTGCCCTGCTTTATTTCTCAAGATCTCAGTAATCTAGGTTTGTTCAATATATTGCATCAGTGTATGACACTGATCTTTTGCTATTAATTCTGTATCCTATGATCCTGCGCCACTAGCAACCAGATGAAGGAGCAGCTGTCCAAAAGCTTGTACTTCCAGATAAACTAGGAGGAAGTGAGGACTGCAGATGCTGGAGATCAGAGTCTAGAGTGTGTAATGCTGGAAAAGCACAGCAGGTCAGGCAGTATCCAAGGAGCAGGAGAATCTACGTTTTGGGTATAGTCCCTTCATCAGGAATGAGGCTTGTGGGCCAGGGGGCTGAGACATAAATGGGAGGAGGTGGGACTGGGGAAGTTAGCTGGGAATGTGATAGGTAGATGAAGGTGGGGGGGAAAGGTGATAGGTGGAGAGGAGGGTGGAGCAGATAGGTGGGAAGGAAGATAGGCGGGTCAAGAGGGCGTGCTTTTCCAGCACCACACTCTCGACTTCCAAATAAACCTGTTGGACTATAACCTGGTGTTGTGTGATCTTTTAACTTGGTCCACCCCAGTCCAACACCGGCATGTCAACATTATTTGTCAAAAGTAGGTCAAGTTTTGCTCCTCCTCGGGTAACCAAATCCACATACTGAATAAGAGAATTTTCTTATACACACTAAACAAATTCCTCTCCATCTAAGACCTTAACACTATGGCAGTCCCAGTCTTATGTTTGGAAAGCTAAAACCTCCTCCTATTACAGCTCGATTATTCTTACAGATAACTGCGACCTCCTTACAAATTTGGTTTTCAATTTTTTTGCTGACTATTTGGGGGTGGTCTAGAGTACAGTTCCAATAAGGTGACTATCCCTTTCTTATTTCTCACTTCCGTCCACATAATCTCACTGGATGTACTCCCCTGAATTTCCTCCCTACGTACAGCCGTAATGTTATTCCTAATCAAAGTCACCACTCCCCCCCTCTCTTGCCCCCCACTTTCTATCTTTCCTATAGCATCTATATCCTTGAACATTAAGCTGCCAGTCCTGTCTATACCTAAACTTTTGGTCAGCATGGACCAGTTTGAGCCGATGAACCTATTGCTGTGCTCTCTCTCTGCTGCTCACTCTCCTGCTCCCCCCACCCTCACTCACTCCCTCCCTCCTCGCCGTCGCTCGCCTCTCCGGCCCCCTCTCCCTGTTCCCCGCTGTCCGGCTCCCTCTCTCTTGGTCTCTGTCTCTCTTTGGTGTCTCTTGGTCTCTGTCTCTGCGACTCTCGCTCTCGGTCTCTCTTTTTCTTTCTATTTCTCCCTTACAGACAAACTTTGACCGTTGCTGCTGTTTCCCAATATTCTTGGTGAATTGGGATTTTTGTTGTTCTAGGTGCTGTGTCCCAGGTCAGACATTTGTGCAACTGGATTGAAAAACAAAACTAAGAAATCGAAAGATACTTTACAGAATGGAAAACGAAAAGTTACAAAACTGCAAAGTGTAAGTTACCTGGTTCATGAGTTAATGACACTGATATTGTACTAACAGAGTGTGACAGATATGATTCCAATTTTCTACTATTTTGATGCAGCTTGATTATTCCATATCTCTAAATCTTGTGTGTACATATGCAGGATGATTTATCTTTGCGACTAGCTCACTAATTGTCTGGTCTCTTCATTCCTGCACAAATATCTTCCTTTTAATTGAATAGATGGGGGAATTGCTGGCTGCACCAGCATTTATTGCTCATCCTTTGTTGCTCTTGATCAACCTATAGGCTGTAGGTTGCTATTAGGAATGCTATTAGGAAATGATATCCAGCATTCTGACCAGGCAACACTGAAGGAACAGCAATATATTTACAAATTAGGATGGTGAGTGACTTGGAGAGAAACCTGCAGGTGCTGGTATTTCCGTGTATCCATGACCAGCGTGTTCTACAGGGATTGGTGCAGGGTGTACTTCTGTTTGTCATTTTATATAAATGATTTAGTTGAGAATATAGAAAGCTTGGTTAGTAATTTTTAGATGACACCCAGTTGTGTAGTGCACAGTGAAGAAGGCTATTAAGGACAAAAGGGTAATTAGGGAGAGAATAAGGCCCCTCAAAGATCAGCAAGGCGGAATTTGTGTGGAGCCGCAGGAGATGGAGGAGATACTAAACGAGTATCTTGCATCAGTATTTACAGTGGAAAAGGACGTGGAAGATATAGAATGTAGGGAAATAGATGGTGATATCTTGAAAAATGTCCATATTACAGAGGAGGAAGTGCTGGATGTCTTGAAACACATAAGAGTGGGTAAATCCCCAGGACCTGATCAGGTGTGCCTTAGAACTCTGTGCGAGGCTAGGGAAGTGTTTGCTGGGCCCATTGCTGAGATATCCCTATCATCAATAGGCACAGGTGAGGTGCCGGAAGACTGGAGGTTGGCTAACGTGGTGCCACTATTTAAGAAAGATGGTAAGGACGAGCCAGGGAACTAAAGACCTATGAGCCTGACGTCAGTGTGGGCACGTTGGAGGGAATCCTGTGGGACAGGATGTACATGTATTTGGAAAGGCAAGGACTGATTAGGGATAGTCAGCATGGCTTTGTGCGTGGGAAATCATGCCTCACAAACTTGATTGAGTTTTTTGAAGAAGTAACAAAGAGGATTGATGAGGGCAGAGCAGTAGGTGTGATCTATGTGGACTTCAGTAAGGTGTTTGACAAAGTTCCCCATGGGAGACTGATTAGCAAGGTTAGGTCTCATGGAATGCAAGGAGAACTAGCCATTTGGATACAGAAGTGGCTCAAAGGTGGAGGGTTGTTTTTCAGACTGGAGGGCTGTGACCAATGGTGTGCCACAAGTATCAGTGTTGGGTCCACTACTTTTCTTCATTTAAATAAATGATTTGGATGTGAGCATAAGAGGTATAGTTCTTAAGCTTGCTGATGACACCAAAATTGGTGGTGTAGCAGATAGTGAAGAAGATTACCTCAGATTACAATGGGTGGCACAGTGGTTAGCACTGCTGCCTTACAGCACCAGAGACCCGGGTTCAATTCCCGCCTCAGGTGACTGACTGTGTGGAGTTTGCACATTCTCCCTGTGTCTGTGTGGGTTTCCTCTGGGTGTTCCGGTTTCCTCCCACAGTCCAAAAATGTGCAGGTTAGGTGAATTGGCCATGCTAAATTGCCCGTAGTGTTAAGTGAAGGGATAAATGTAGGGGAATAGGTCTGTGTGGGTTGCGCTTTGGTGGGTCGGTGTGGACCTATTGGGCCACACTAAGTAATCTAATCACAACGGGATCTTGACCAGATGGGCCAATGGGCTGAGAAGTAGCAGATGGAGTTTAATTTCGATAAATGTGAGGTGCTGCATTTTGGGAAAGCAAATCTTAGCAGGGCTTATACACTTAATGGCAAGGTCCTGGGGAGTGTTGCTGAACAAAGAGACCTTGGAGTGCAGGTTCATAGCTTCCTTGAAAGTGGAGTCGCAGGTAGATAGGATAGTGAAGAAGGCTTTTGGTATGCTTTCCTTTATTGGTCAGAGTATTGAGTACAGGAGTTGGGAGGTCATGTTGCGGCTGTACAGGACATTGGTTAGGCCACTGTTGGAATATTTGTGCAATTCTGGTCTCCTTCTTATCGGAAAGATGTTGTGAAACTTGAAAGGGTTCAGAAAAGATTTACAAGGGTTGCCAGGGTTGGAGGATCTGAGCTATCGGGAGAGGCTGAACAGGCTGGGGCTGTTTTCCCTCGAGTGTCGGAGGCTTTGGGGTGACCTTATAGCGGTTTACAAAATTGAGGGGCACGGATAGGGTAAATAGACAGTCTTTTCCCTGGAGTGGGGGAGTCCGGAACTAGAGGACATAGGTTTAGGGCGAGAGGGGAAAGATACAAGAGACCATCGGGGCAACTTTCATACAGAAGGTGGTACGTGTATGGAATGAGCTGCAGAGGAAGTGGTGGAGGCTGGTACAATTGCAACATTTAAAAGTGTGGTCTAACTCGGGTTTTATAGAGCTGCAGCAACTCTTTGCAGCTCTTAAACTCAATCCCTCTGAAAATGAAAGCTAAAGCACCATATGCCACCTTAACAACCCTCTCAACTTAGGTGACAACTTTGAGGGATCCATGTACATAGACCCCAAGATCCCACACTGCCAAGAATCCTGTCTTTAACCCTGTATTCTGCATTCAAGTTCAACCTTCCAAAATGAATCACTTTGCATTTATCCAGGTTGAACTCCATCTGCCACTTCTCAGCCCAGCTCTGCATCCTGTCAATGTCTTGTTGAAACCTGCAACAGTCTTCGACACTATCTACAACACCACCGACCTTTGTGCCATCAGCAAACTTACTAACCCAACCTTCCACTTCTTCTTTCAAGTCATTTATACAAACAACAAAGAGCAGAGGCCCAAGAACAGATACCTGCGGGGCACCATTGGTCATCAACCTCCAGGCAGAATACTTTCCATCCACTACCACTCACTGTTGTCTTTTGGCCAGCTATTTCCAAATCCAGACAGTCAAATTTTCCTGTATCCCATACCTCCTAATTTTCTGAATGAGCCTACTGTGGGGCACCTTATCAAATGCCTTACTGTAATCCTTATACACCACATCTACTGCTTGAATTTTGTTACCTTGTCTCATCACATCCTCAAAGAGCTCAATAAGGCTTGAGCGGCATGACCAGCCCCTCTCAAACCCTTGCTGAATATTTTCAATCAAACTGTTTTTTTCCAAATAGTCATAAATCCTATTTCTCAGAATCCTTTTCAGTACCTTGCTTACCACTGACATAAGACTGACTAGTCTGGAATTCCGAGGGATTTCCCTATTCCCTTTCCTGAACAGTATTAGAGCCAACATATCATCAATAATACATCATGGAACCATACAATCCCTACAGTGTGGGGCAGGCCATTTGACCCATCAAGTCCACACTGACCCTCCAAAGAGCAGCCCACCCAGACTCCACCCACTACCCTATCCCTGCAACCCTGCATTCCCCAAAGCTAGTCCACCTTGCCTGCACATCCCTGGAAACTGGACAAATTAGCATGGCCAATCCACCTAACCTGCACATCCTTGGAATGTTGGAAAAAACCAGAGCACCCAGAAGTAAAGCACACAGGCATGGGGGCAACATGCAGACAGTCATCCCAGGATGGAATCAGACTGGATCCTTGGTGCTGTGTGGCAGCAGTACTAACGACTGAGCCCATTGCATAATAAATGCAACGTAAAAGGTGCTGGAAGTCTGAAACAGAAACAGAAATTGCTTGAGAAACTTGGCAGTTTGGCAGCATCTGCGGAGACAAAATAGAGTTAATGTTTTGAGTTCAGTGACCATTCGGGACCCTGCAGCCTGTGATCTCTGCTCTGTATCATTTCTTCTTGTTTTGTAGGCTTTGGTTTTTTTTTTGTCATTTCATCATTCTAAACAGAATAGGCTTCAGCCAATTAATATTCACTCACAAACAACTATTTGTGTCAGATCTAATGTTTGGTTTGATATTCCTGTTTTCAGATTGCCCCTTCACAACACCAGCCAATGAACCTATAGGCTTAAAATTTCAGGTCGATTGACCCTTCCTCAGATATGAAAATGTGTTGCTGGAGAAGCGCAGCAGGTCAGGCAGTATCCAGGGAACAGGAGAATCGACGTTTCGGGCATAAGCCCTTCTTCAGGACTTTCGGGCTTATGCCCGAAACGTCGAATCTCCTGTTCCCTGGATGCTGCCTGACCTGCTGGGATTCTCCAGCAACACATTTTCAGCTCTGATCTCCAGCATCTGCAGACCTCACTTTCTCCTTCCTCAGATATTCCTGATGAAGGGCTCCGGCCCAAAACATCGATTTTCCTGCTCCTCCGATGCTGCCTGACCTGCTGTGCTTTTCCAACAACACCCTCTCAACACTAAACTGTCCCCATCCTGTGTCCATGCCAACACCATTATATCTGTATTGTTGAAGTGGAATGATTTAAAGTAGAGTAACTTAAGAGTCCAAAAGAATATCAATGGATTTCAAACTTTTGAAGAGTGTGATTGTTTTTCACTATTTCCTCTATTAGTGATTTAAAATAATCAGAGTCCATAATGAGCTTTGCAAAAATATCTTGCATAATATTGTTGGACCTTGGAATACTTTACCACCAGTCATTCTTTGAAGGGAAAATCTGATAAATCTTTGAAATGGAAGAAGGTACAATGTTCCTGAAGCAAAGCAAAATAATGAGATTAGTTTTGAATGTGGCTCTAGTACTGATGCAATGACCTGAATATGCTGTAACTACTTTGGTTTCTGTTCTTTAATGTTGCACTTAACACCCTATCAGTGTTGTCAGATTCATTTCATTTAGAGCTGATATCCAGGGAAAGGGAAAGGGCAAAGAAATCCATTACATTGTTTTACTGTGGTGCTTTTATCAGGGAATCATTTCTACTACTGGGAAGCCTTAAGTACATCATGTAAACCTGACTGTGGTGATAATTCAAAGAGAAATCATTTTATTGGCAGAATGTGATACGGAATATCTTTCTGATGTATAGGTGGCATCATTCAATGAAGCCAGACTGAAGGAAATGGAATCATTTCGCTCCATCCAAACAGCAAATTCCATGAAATTTCTCTCTGATATGGACTGTATGGTCTGTGTTTGTCAAAAGGCTGCAACTGGCTCCATGTTGCAGTGTGAGCTTTGCAAAGACTGGTTCCATTGCAGCTGTGTCTTAATGGTGAATGCACACCATGGGGAGTTACCCTGGCTCTGCCCACTTTGTCTGCGATCAGAAAAACCATCATTTGAGCAAATCCTCCCGTTACTCACGACAGTACAAAAGATTCCTGTCAGACTGCCAGAAGGTGAAGCACTAAGTTATGTTTTTGAACGAGCTATGAACTGGCAACATCGGACAAAGCAGCTTCTTAGCAGAGATGAACTGCGCTTGGCCCAAATAACATCACAAGTAGCAATCCAGGCATGGCGGGGAATGACAAAACAAATGGCTGCCACTGAACTAGAGAAAAGAGTGGCTGATGGTAACTTGCAGGTAAGACCAGACTAAAGACATATTTTGAAGTTAAGCTATCCCTTTCGTGGAAAAGAATATTTATTCTATTTCTTCTTGCAATAACCAGCTCCTTTTGTTATTTTATGTTAATAGAGTTTAAGATTCCACTTTTTGCTCGAAAAGAATCTTGTTACAGTTCTACTTACTTTTAATAAGACTGGATACTACACATACTCCAATTCAAAGATGGAATCACAAAGCTAATTGATTGGATTTTGTGCCTGTATGCAAAACATGCATGCAGATTAGGAAGACCTGAAAAATTCGAAATGGCCCAGTAGTATTGAACAAGCATCAAAATATGAAACTTTATTCAGGGGTGAGATTTGGAGGAATTTAAGGTGATCGGGGAATCCTCTATTAAAGTATAAACTTTTCTTTTATTCTGGGAAGTTATGTACAACAGAAGAATTATAGGTATTTTGAATCAACCAGTTATGACACATCTCTGAATAGGTAGTACTTGAAACCAAGTCTTTCAGGTCAGAAGTAGGGACACTACCACTGCACCACAAAGACATACTTTCCAGTAGATCATCACCACGTTAATCTAGTATATGCCAGGGATGGGCTCTTGTGAAGCATTGGCAATGAGCTTCCTTTGAGGCAGAAGGTACGAGTTCAAATCCCACCAACTCCTGAACTCAACTGAGCAGTTTAGAAAATATTTAGGATATGCCAGGTTGGATCCTTGGGCTGTGTGGACTTATTCAGCTCAATCATAGCAGGAGTAGTGGCGACACAATTAGTGTCTGTGTTTGTGTTCTTGACCCTGTTCGATGTTCAGTGAACAATTCTGGAAATGTATGAATGACCATGAATTACTGTCAGTATTTGTAAATTTGTCTCATACGTGAAGGTTGTCTTTTGGACAAAATAACGTGGTATCTGATAACCATCGAACTGTGGTTCTGCACACACTTAAGGGAAGAGACTGTATTGAGATAACAAAGATGATTTCCCAAAGAGAGCAATTTTGAACTTCTGGACAGTCTCATTTTTTTTTTTGAAGGGTTGAGTTGCTAAAGGAAATGCTCAGCAAACAGTGAGTCGTACAATGGTTAAAAAGTGCTGTTGTATGATTCAAGGGAAAAACTTGGTAGCTGGATTTAAGGGAGAGATGCAGAAATTGGCTTTGAAAATGAAAGAAACCAAGTTTTCATTGCTTATCAAAGACATAGGTTGAGGGGTGAGGGCTTTACTGTATTGCCCTTCTAAAGTCTCACTGGGTTGAATGGACTGCTTTTGTACTATTCTATGATAGAAATGAGATGATGTGATTCATTCAGGAGGTCATTCAGTATAGATTCAAATTAGAGTTGGGAGTGAGTAAAATTCAATTATTAGTGGAGAAAAGTAATTGATATCAAGAGGGAAGGCATTTACGAATTTGTAAATGAACAACTTGATGCCACAGAATGCTATTTGAAGAGGAAATTAGACTGTGAGCTTCACTTAAATTAGCAATCTTTTTATGTGCCTCCAAGTAAAATATCCTAAGACAAGGTTCCGGTACAAAATGGACAGGTGGGGTTTTCTGGATCCTGTCTACATGTGTATCATCTTAACTGATTATATATTGTGTAATTGTTATTATTTTTAATTTTCTGTAAGATTTCACAGGGCTAGTATATACTCTGGAATTAGTCTCTGGATTTGTGGGCTACTTCTCCAACTTTGTTTCTTTTCCCTTTCCTTTACCCACCCCTTCTCCCACACCATGGTATGGGGGTGGGGGTGGCAATTGCAGAAATAAAGTTAACCTTTCAGGTCCCTAACCTTTCTTTAGAACTTGTAGCTAACCTAATTTAACTGCTGTCAAATTATATGGTGTGAATGACCACTTTTTACTCTTAAATAAAAGCAAATTGCGACAATGCTGAGAATCTGAAATAAAAACAAATTGCAAAGTTGCTCAGCAGGTTTGATAGCAGCCACAAAGAGTAAAGCAGCAGTAACATTCCAAGTCTAATATGTTGTTCTTTGGAAGCTCCCAGATCTGAGCTTTCCCTCACTTTCTGCTTTTAATATTACTTCTCTTTATCTTCTGCCTTTCCTGATCTGCTTAGTTGAAAGTTGATTTTTTTATGTATCACACAAATCTTTTATCAATTCAGGTGAATTCTGGCAATGAGAATGAACTTATTACTGCAGTTTGTAATACTAATCCATTTGAAAAGGAGAAGATTGTAGGAATCAGACCTCCATGGCAGACGTGCATTCCAGCTCAAGGTTTGTACTTGGGTTATATTCTCACATGTTAACACCATCTTGCTGGTAGAGGATATGATGCCACATTTCACCTTTACATTCTAGGTTTGCAGTCATATCTATTCCATTTTTAAAAACTCAGTTGAAGAATACAATTTTCTTGTCTTTCTTCCAACCTGGGAAATTTATAAAGATGTGCTAATTGGATACACCTGGTTTGGGTGGGCAGGAAAGTGGTGCTGATGGTGATGATGATAATGAGAAAGGCCCGTCTTTGCAAGGCTTCCAAAGAGTAGACCTAAAGTTTGAATGCTAGTCGTGGGATTCATGCAGCTAGTCTTGCCTGGTGAGCATGTCTAGATGGTATACAAAAACACTATTATCCTTCTAGTGGAAGGCAACAATATGCTGCCAGCTAAGCTGCATTTCTGTTATTGTTTCTTCAGTTTCATGTATGGTTGCATCACTGCCAAATCCAGAGAAATAAAATGTAGCTGTATACAGTATATACAGGGCGGCACGGTGGCACAGTGGTTAGCACTGCTGCCTCACAGCGCCAGAGACCTGGGTTCAATTCCCACCTCAGGCGACTGTCTGTGTGGAGTTTGCACATTCTCCCCGTGTCTGCGTGGGTTTCCTCCGGGTGCCCCGGTTTCCTCCCACAGTCCAAAAATGTGCAGGTTAGGTGAATTGGCCATGCTAAATTGCCCATAGTGTTAGGTGCAGGGGTAAATGTAGGGGAATGTGTATATGGGTGGGTGCGCTTCGGCGGGTCGGTGTGGACTTGTTGGGCCAAAGGGCCTGTTTCCACACTGTAAGTAATCTGTAAGTAATCTGTAAATCTGTAAGTATTGCAAACACCAAGAATAAATAAGTGCGCTCTACCTGCATACAATGGTATCTCCACGTGGGATACCATTGTAGATTTGTTGGTTTGTGATAGAATATCTGTAAGCATATCAACCTGAAGCCTTTCACTTATGCCTCCTGCAGATAGTTGCTAATTAATAATTGAGAATATTAACATGCCATTCTTTATCTTAAGAATATATAAATTTTCATTGTTGTGTTTCTCATCACATATCAAAATGGCTTTCACATTTTGCACTCCATGTACAAGTAAAACTTTGAAGTCTCTAAAAAGACATCCAAAAATGTCAGTCATTTTATGCACAAAGATCCTTTGCAGGGAGGACGGTGATCATCACTTGCATGGATTTCTATTTAGAAAACTGTCAGAGACTTTTGATTATGCAGGTTAGTGCAGTTGTGAATTTTGCCTTTTCATAGAGTCATAGAATCCCTATAGTGTGGAAACAGGCCATTTGGCTCAACAAGTCCACACCAACCCTCCGAATCATATCTCACCCACACCCATTTCCCTACTCTATTACTCTACATTTCCCCTGACTAATGTACCTAACCTACACATCCCGGAACTCTGGGCAATTTAGCTTGGCCAGTTCACCTGATCTGCATATCTTTGGACTGTGGGAGGAAACCGGAACATCCGGAGGAAACTTGGAGAATGTGCATACTCCGTGTTCTGTCATTTTGGGGGCTTCATTCATTTTGCTAATGTGACTTAATGGTCATTCATTATTTTGCCACTGTAACTTTGGCATTGCAATTTCTTAGTAGCTTCTGAGCAATCCGCATCTCCTGATGCAACATTTCAACATTTTACTCCACAAAACAGCTACACCTACTAGTTGTTGGCCTGAAATCTTTGGATTCAGGGTTTTATTTGGCCTACTTATGTGCATATGTACTCATTGCATTTCTGAAGATGGTCCTGTTTGTTTTTTAGGATCCATTTGGGTGCTTGATCCTCAAGATCAGTTTGATAACTGGTTCCTGTTCAAATTCTGCTGTTGATTTTGGGCATCTTCTTCTTGGATCCTTCCTCCTTCTGTTCTCTCACTAGTTTTTCACCAACTCCAATTTCCTTGTTTAAATGCAGTTATTTGACGATTTAGCAAATGCTGAGAGCTGTAGCTATGCAACAATTTTGTTCTTCCTTTTTGTTGGAGTTCTCATTTCTGTTTATCTCACACAATGCCGAGCACAGTATGCTGTCTCTTAAACTTGTATTCATCTGCATCGCCTGATTGTGCTGACTTACATTACAGGTAAACATACATTTTTGAGGTAAAACATTAAGGATGACTACTGGTGCAAATGTAGCAGTTCATTGCTGAAAAAGCATTCAACTTATTTACTGGATTAATACAAAAACATGATTTTTGGCATGGAAAATCATGAGACCATAAGCAGTTTGGTTTCTTGAGCCTGCTCCCTATTCAATATGATAATGGCTGATTGGACCCTTTCTCATGTCCAGTTTCCTGAGCTTTCCCCATAACCCTTAATTTGTCAACTGATCAAAGATGGGCCTTAAATATCCATTTCATGGTATACTAGGTCAATTCATAGACCAGGGTCCACTGTAGAAATTGATCAGAGAAAATAGTCATCTTAGATCATCAAAGCAAAGATGTTTTGAGTGCAAACCAAGCATATCTCATCAGGACAAAGGGTAAGCATTCAAAGCTGGAGCTATATGGATGACAATGAAAACAAAGGTTAAAATAAAACTTGAGGTTTATGACAAACATTAGGTACAGAATATAGTGTGAAATAAGGCAGAATATAAAGTGAAGTGCAAACTGAAAGCAAATCTAAAAATATTAGACTTTGCATGCACAACTACACAGCAGCTTGGAACATACCATGCTTTTTTTTAAAAAAAAGATTAAATGCCACGTTTGTGAGACCCAAAACTTTCTAAAATGCGCATTTAAAAAACTAGCCATGTACAACATCAACATTGGACATGCATTTGAAGAGATTAAGGGATGAAATGACTTTGGTTTTGCTGATATTCATTTGTTCCAAATTTCATGCTTCATGTTGCTAATCTATCTTCAGGTCTTGCAGTCCTTCTCTGTGCTTTGTCATCTGCAGATTTAACTGATGTTAACATTTGGCCCTCATAAGAGTCATAGAGATGTACAGCATGGAAACAGACCCTTCGGTCCAACCCATCCATGCTGACCAGATATCCCAACCCAATCTAGTCCCACCTGCCAGTACCTGGCCCATATTCCTCCAAACCCTTCCTATTAATATACCCATCCAAATGCCTCTTAAATGTTGCAATTGTACTAGCCTCCACCACTTCCTCTGCCAGCTTATTCCATAAACGTAGGCCCTCACTTTTAATACCAGATTCTATGGCTGTGTTTTTGTTGTCATATTGACCTTAGGAAATGGCATTTAGTCAGGGACACACATTAAGAATTGGGCCGGATAGTCCAGGAAGAGTTAGAGAGGCCACCTAGTTCCAGAGACTGCCTGGATAGAAAATATGTCCTAAGACTCCAGCATTATGTTCAAACTTAAAAATCAAAAACAGTTTCTCACCTTCTCACTCTCACTCCCCTCATGTTAGCCTATGCCTTTGTGCCCACCGTCCACAGTCCCTTATGCCCCATTTGTCCGCAGTCAGTTTCATATTCTTTTACAGTCCTTATGCCAACTCTGATCCATCATCTCCCACCACTATTCCTTTTTGGACTCTATCGGTTTGGACCTAGTGGTACTGCCAGTTTCATTGATGGACTTTGAATCTCTCACCCATAGTACGTTATGTGCTTTGCCACCACCTGTGCTTTCTCTAAGTAGTGTATTCATACCAACAGAAGATGGTTTTTGATAGTGTTTGACCCGATGCTATGAAACTTAATAGTCATACAGCACGGAAACAGACCCTTCCATATCCATGTCGAACATAATTCCAAATTAAATTAGTCCAACTATTTGCTCTTGGCGCATATCCCTCCAAACCTTTTATATTCTTTTTTAAACATTGTAATTGTACCCACACACACCACTTGCTCAGGAAGTTGATTCCACACGCGAGCTGTCTTCTATGTTTAAACCAAAGTTGCCTGTCGTGTCTTTTTAAAATCTATTTCCTCTCAACTGAAAATGTGCCCTCTTGAAATCCCTTATTCCAGAGAAGAGATACCTACCATTAACCCTATCTATACCTCTCATGATTTTATCAACCTCTAAGGGGTAAACCTCTTTTATCAACTTCCTTAGGCTCCAATGGAAAGAAGTCCTAGCTTATCCAGCCTTTCTTTATAACTCACATCTTCCATACCTAGCAACATCCTGGTAAATTCTGAACTCTCTCTAGGTTAATAATATCCTTCTTATAACTGGGTGACTAGAACTGGACAAAGTACTCTGGAAGAGGTCTCACTAATATCCTATACCTCCTCAACATGACTTTCTAACTCCTATACTCAGAGGACTGAGCAATGAATGCAAGCATGCTAAATGCCTTTTTAATCATCCTGTCTGTGTGACACAAACTTCAAAGAATTACGTATCTGAACCCCTTGATCCCTCTGTTTCACAACACTACCCAAAGTCCTACCATAAATTGTATATTTATGTTCATTGTTCCAAAATGCAATATCTTGCATTTATCCAGATTGAACTCTGTCTGCCATTTTTTTTAGCCCATTGACCTATTTGATCAAGATGCTTTTATAATCTTAGAAAACCTTCTTCACTGTCTCCTATCCCACCAATTTTGTTGTTGTCTGGAAACTAGCTTACTATACCTTCTGTATTCTCATCCAAATCATCTATGTAAATGACAAACAGAAGAGGACCTGAAACTGATCCCTGTGGAACGCTGCTGATGTTAGGCCTCCAATCCAAAAACAACCCTCCTCCATCACTGTCTACTGCTGTTAAGCCAATTAGTATCCAGTTGGCAAGTTTCCAGATCACCCTGAATCTCATGTGACCTACCTTTACAAATTAGTCTGCTTTGTGAAACCTTGTCAAAGACTTTACTAAAGTCCAAGTAAACAATGTCGACTGCTCTGCCTTCATCAATCTTTTTGGTAACTTCCTCATAAAATTCAATCAAGTTTGTGAGACACGATTTTGCTCCCACAAAGCTGTTCTGACTATTCCTAATCAATTGTTGTTTCTCTAAATGTGTATCAATCCTATCTTTAAAATCACCTCCAACAATTTAGCTACATTCCTGCTGTACAGAGTCAATATTGAAGATTCTGAGGGCAACTCATTGACTGTTTGCTGCTGTGTCACAACCTGGGGTAGGATGTGGGGCACGTGGGTTAGGATGTACCCGGATGGTGATGGTGTTATTTGGGACATGATCTGTAAGATATGATTCAATGAGTATAACTTACCAGGCTCCTGGTTGACTAGTCTGTGAGATAGATGTCCACACTTTGGCATTAGTCCTCAGATGTTTTTAAAGAGGACTTTACATGGTCTACAGGGCTGTCATTATCTTTTTCTGGTGCCAGGTGGTCCTTTTCTTTCTTTTTTTTTCATTTTATTTTATTTTCTTTTATTTTTAGATGACTTCGTGCAACTGAGTGCATTTCCAGTTTATTTTCAGGCTGTTCATTGGTGTGGGTTTAGAGTAATGTGTATGTCTGAAAAGACGAGTGTGAACCAGATGCACTTTTGTGGAGATTAACAATGATTTCATGGTCATCATTATATTTTATTTTAGGTTATTTTAAATTTGAATTCAAATACCACCAACTGCTATGGTATGGTTTGAACCAGTGTCACCAGAACATTAAATGAAAGGCAGAATATTGTGGTTGCTGGAAATCTGAAACAAACACAGAATGCTAAAGAAACTCAGCAGGACTGTGGAAAGAGAAATGGAATTACTGTTTCAAGTTTATGACTCTTTCAGACGTGTAGAACATGCCTACAACTTAAAAACTAAGATAAGGAGTAGGCAATTCACTCTCTTGATCCTGCTCTACCATATTTTATGATTATCGCCTCCACTTTCCGCCCACTCTCAATAACCCTTCCAACCCATTACTAACTAAAAATATGTCTACCACCTCAAATTTACTCAATTTCCTAGCATCCACTGCGCATGGATCGTGAATTTCACATGTTTATAGCTCTTTGATTGAAGTGATTTCTCCTTATTTCTTTTAAATCTGCTACCCCCATCCCAAAACTAGACCTTCATTCTAAATTGTCCCACACAAGGAAACATCCACTCTGTCTGCTTTGTCAATCCCCTTTAACATCTTGTATATTTCAATTAGATCTCCTCTCATTCTTCTAAACTCCAGAGTATAAGCCTAAACTGCTTCACTTCTCTGTAAGATAACCCTGCATTTTGAATCAATGTAGTGAACCTCCTCTGAACTGCTTCCAATATGACTATGTCCCTCAAGATGACCAAAATTGCATGCAGTACTTCAGATGCAGTATCACTAATGCCTTGTACAGTTGCAGCACCGTGTCCCTACTTTTATACTTTATCCCTTTACCAATAAATGTGAAAATTCCATATGCTTTCATTATTACCTGCTATACCTACATTGTTTTTTGTGATTCATGCACAAGGACACACATATCCTTCTGCACTGAAGCATTCTTAAGTTTTTCTCCATTTAAATAATATGTTGTCTTTCTATTCCTTTGAGCTTTCTATTCACCTAACAATTCCATATTCATTTCTTGATTCTTCATTGCAACTTACTTTTCCATCTATTTTATTTAATTATAGTACTTTCTATCCCTGCATTCAAATCATTAATCTAGATTGTAAATAGTTGGGGTGGGGGACTGAACATGTGGCACTACACTAGTTAGGCCTTACCAACCAGAAACAGATCCATTTATCCCGACTGTCTGCTTGCTGTTGGTTAGCTCTATAAAAATAATACATTATCTCCAACCCTTGTGATCTTAACTTGTTTGTT
The DNA here is from genome assembly GCF_004010195.1 of Chiloscyllium plagiosum. NCBI lineage: Eukaryota > Metazoa > Chordata > Chondrichthyes > Orectolobiformes > Hemiscylliidae > Chiloscyllium > Chiloscyllium plagiosum. The sequence continues at coordinate 50,099,190 of NC_057735.1, forward strand.
AACCTTTTGTGTAGCACCTTATCAACTGCTTTTTGAAAGTCCAGATATACGTCTACAGGATTCCTGTTATCCATATTGCTTGTTACACAAGCAACCATAAAGTGTGACTTTCTTCCATCGAATGTGCATGACCTTTCCCAAAATATGTCAAGAGCAGATGCAAAGGGTTTTGTTAAACATTCCTCCAATCCTCAACTTCCTCATCCCTCCCTCCTATGGTGTCTCATATCCCAGACTAATTGAGAGCCCACCGTTTCCACTTGCCTCCTTGCCCTTTTCACCTGGAAAGTTGAATAAACAACTCTGTTTGTAATAAGTTTGTTTTAGTATTGTTTCATATAGATGTCAGACTTGGATTATGAAACAGGTGATTAATTTGCTTCAATTGTATTGAACAGTTGTTTTGAAGGAGAATGGAATTGATCAGCTGGACAGAAAAAGTAGAAAATGATGAATAGCTGAGGAGAAAGAACAAATTAAGAAATTTGCCGAAGGAAGTTGGGAATAGGCAGAGCGACTGGGCAGGGCACATTTTACAAGGAAACGAACTGATAGAAGTTACAATGCAAAAAATATTTTAAGAAAGGAAGAAGGTATTAGTCCAAAATTACTTGAAAACTGAGGAAATTATTAGATGTTGAAAAGCCTGGCACAGAGTGGAAAGACGTAGAGAAGACGAAGTACACCAGTTGCCTTTGACAGAGCATGCATGATGATTGTGGGCATGAAAACTGAGATGCAAAACTAAATTGGTTATGTGTGCAGTTGAATAATTTGAACACATCTGTACCGCAACATTCTCAGCCCCTTAACTAGAAGCCTGACCAGGGATTTCCATTAGACCTAAGAGCAAAAGTAGGCCATTCAGCTCATCAAGTCTGTTCTGCCTTTCAATGAGATTGTGGCTGGTCTGATAATCCTTAATTCCACTTTCCTGCATTTCCCCCATAACACTTTATTCACTCACTGATTTAAAAAGCTGTTTATCTCCGCCTTGACTGTATATAATAACCCAGCCTCAGTGGGAAAGAACTCCACAGACTGAGAGAAACCATTCCTCTTCATCTCTGACCTAAATGTGCACCCCTTTTTCTGAGATTGTCCTCTGGTCCTCTATTCTCCCACAAGTAGAACCAATCTTTCTGTATCTACACTGTCAAGTTCCTTAAGAATTTTGTATGTTTCGATAGGGTTGCCTATTGCTCTCCTATATTGCAATGAGTACAGGCCCAACCTCCTCAATTTCTCGTAAAAATGTCTATTAAGACCCTGCTGCCTCCCTCACTGAACACCCTGTAGTTCGTGTATCGACCTAACCGCTCAACAAATGATGTCATTTCCACCACCCTTCATCTGGCCCTCACCCACCTGGAGAAGAAGGACCCCTACATCAGACTACTGTTCATAGACTTCAGTTCTGCATTTAACACTATCATTCCTTAGCACCTGTTTGGAAAGCTGTGTCTGTTGGGCCTAAATAACTTCCTTTGTAACTGAATCCTGGACTTCCTCACTGGGAGATCTGTCAGTCTGGATCAGGGAACAGCATCTCCAACACGATCACACTGAGCATGAGGGCTCCCAAGAGCTGTGTGCTCGGTCCACTGCTGTTCGCCATGCTGACACACGACTGTGCAGCGATGATCACATCATCACATTCGCTGATGATATGACTATAGTGGGTCTCATCAGCCGGAACGATGAGTCAGCATACAGAGAGGAGGTGCAGCGACTAACGGAATGGTGCAGAGCCAACAACCTGTCTCTGAATGTAGACAAGACAAAAGAGATGGTTGTTAACTTCAGGAGGGCATGGAGCAACCATTCTCTGCTAGACATCAGCTCCCCTATGGAGATTGTGAAGAGCATCAGATTTCTTGATGTACACCTGGCAGAAAATCTTACCTGGACCCTCAAGACCAGCTCCATAGCCAAGAAAGCCCAGCAGTGTCTCCACTTTCTGCACAGGCTGAGGAAAGCCCACCTCCTAGCCCCCATCCTCACCATATTCTACATAGGTTCATTGATTGTACCCTGAGCTGCTGCATCACTGCCTGGTTCGGGAAATGCACCGTTTCGGATCATAAGATCCTACAATGGAGAGTAAGGACAGCTGAGAAGATCTTCGGGGTCTCCCTTTGCTCCATTACAGACATTCACACCAGACGCTGCACCTGAAAGGCTAAGAGCATTGTGGAAGACCCCACACACCTCTCACTCAAACTCTTCTTCCTCCTGCCATCTAGCAGAAAATACTGGCGCATACGATCTCTAATGGCCAGACTATGCAACAGTTTCTTCCCCCAAGCCATCAGGCTCTTTAACACAGTATGATCGGACTCTTTCCCATCTGAAATTCATTACATGACATCAAATTACTGCTTGAAAAATATCTTTATTTATCATTCTTCAATTACACTCTAACATGCGTGTTTTGCACTTTATGTCGTGCATGATAGTGTAATTTGCGCTGTCCATATAGTGCCCTCAGTCCTGGAGGGATGCTGTCTCATTTTTGCTGTATCAGTCATAAATGGTAGAAATGACAAATAAAAGCTACTCTACACTACTATTCACTAGGGAAGACCTGACCACTAAAATTGAATCAGTGAAATTGATGCACGTATGATCAGACTACTGGGCAAATAGGAAGGGCACAAAATGCTGGAGGGGAGAGGTATTTGTGCCAGAGTTCTATTGAGGCTGTGAGGAAACATTGGTGTTTTTGGTTCAGATTTGAGCTTCTTTTTAGAAACATTGAGGAAATAGATACAGGGAAGTTATAGATCCATTCATCTAATTTCTATTGTGTAACTAATTGTGAAAGTAATTAATAGTCAGATAATTAATATGGATTGTTCTTGGTTTTAAATATGTTGCATGATCACCAAGCAAGTAACTTCTGTTCCAGTCTTGCATTTGTCACTTTCATGAAGAAATCAAGCACGTTATCAATCTTCAAACTAATTCCTCACTGGATACCAGCAATTTAGGTTTTTTTTATTGTTGTCTTTACTAATAATATCAGGCACAAATCACAAATACTTGTTATTGTCCTTTTCATGAGAAAATTCTTTGCAGAGGATGTAATAATCAGAATTATTATGGAAACTGAATTCTGGTTAATAAACTTAATCTTCTAAATATATGTTTTTGCAGGGTTATGCCTATCAGATGATGTGAGGTCCCAACTTGATGAGCTGATGATGGAGGCACTTTTACTGCAAGTGTCACTGCCCGAGATGCAGCAAATTTACCAGATCTTCTGTGCAGCCCAGTACTCTGTAGTGGAAGATCACCAGCCCCGATCTGAACTGCTGAACTGCAAACCAGTGGAGGTCATGCAGTGTCTTGCAGAGACCTGTACTTCTACAACTGAGGTATGGTACTGCAAAGACTCAATATCAGAGCAGTACTATACTTAGGCATTCAACCTGTAAATTCCTGTGTGTGTGTTTTGAAGTGTGTTTGACAATTGTGTATGAATGGATATCAGATACTGACGTTGACATTCTTTTCAGATTAGCTTAACTCAATGACTTCACGCTTTGAGGAAACCAATAGATTATAAAAAGACATGGAGCATCCTAGATATCATCTGATGCAGCTGTGATTTTTGGTTTTTCCTGTCAGCATTTATCAGCAACATAATTTAGTTTACAAACCAAACTCCGTAAAAAGATATAATTCACGTTTCAAGTCCAATGACTATTCTTTCGAACTGAATTCTGAAGAAGAGTCATTGACTCTGTTTCTATGTTCTTGAATCCAATCTCCACAGATGCTGCAAATCTGCTGAGCATCTTCAGCATTTTCTGTTTAATTTCAAATTTCCAGCACATGCAGTATTTTATCTTAACAGAAAAATACATTCTAGTAGAGTTCCTGTTTTTTTGATAGTGATGCATCTTCCAGTTAGGAGTGTCTGCCTTCTCCTCTTCTCACTCAAGACCGTGGCTGTGCAGGGAGTTGAGAAGTCATGGCATCCTGTGGAACTCCTAGCCAGAAGTAATACTGGAGTCCATTAAGGTATTGTTGGCCTTGATTCTGTCAGGCCAATTAAGAGGAATCCTATCTCTGAGAGTCGAGTCTGCATATCCAGGTCTCATTAATATTAATGTCCCGGAGCTGTGTAGTTAGACCAAGTAATTTGATATCTGAGCTATCTTGGAGATGGAGTATTGATTCTGTTGTACCATATTTTTATGTTGGTACTTTACCATCATCCTCACATAATTGGCACATGAATGCATGTCAACTTGTTTTATGGTGATCCAAAGCCGGCAATGTCGAACTGAAAGAATTCATAACTCCATTAATGTAGAAATTGACCTCAGATAAATGAGTAATTTTTAAACATACCTAGCTAATAGAAGGAGCTCTGCTCCGAGGTTTGCCATATTTTGTTCCTGACATTTCAAATTATGTTGAAACTGTTGGCTTAATTCCTGTTGGTTGATTAATTCAGTTCTGAAATCATAAGTAACTGTAAAGTCTTTGTGACCTAAGTGTTGTGAACTTAATTTTGTTTAAACATCAGAGAGAATACTTATGAGATTGGTTATCACAAGAACTCATGAGCAGTCAAGTACACGTGCTCAATAATGTCATAAAACTTATGTCAGAAAATTTAGCAGCTATTTCCCATCTAATGGGGTATATTGAGCTGTCTTTTCTGTTTTAGGGTGAAGATTGCTGTTTAAAGCCAGTGAAGAGAGAAGGAAACTGTGAGAAAAAGAAGAGACGGCTTGAAAAAGATGGTTCAGTGGGTGAAAAAAGAGAAAAATTGAAAAAACTAAACAATCCGAAAAAGAGAAATGTCAAATTAAACCAGGAACGAACAAAAAATCTAAGTTTGGTGAGAATAGAAGCAGAAACGTATTTGGAATTTCTACAGCCTCATGAGGCACTGTCAGTGATAATGGAGCCTCCATATTCTGAGCCAGAGGACTCTGAGGATGAAGATGCAATCTGCCCGGCAGAAAGCTGCCAGCAGCCAGAGGGGGATGAGGTCAGTCTTCAATGTTCCTGCGGTTATTCTTCACTACATCAGAGTATAATGAGGTGCACAGAAACTGCTGAATATTTAAAAGATGCAAACTTTAAAAGAATCTTGTGCTTCTATAATTTTATTTCTTTTCCTGTTTTCATAAATGTGACTAATTCTAATGAATTCCTGATCAGCTTCCCATTTCCTACCCTATATTAAATTTTAAATACTCTCATGCTTGACTTCTTTATCCTGATATCTTCCAAGCCCCAATTCTTCTGTGCTTGTTATCCAGTGCTGGCTTCAGTTGAACAGTGACTGATATTAAAATTCTTTTTTTCCCCAAATCCATGGCCTTATTCGGCACTCACTGGAATCTGTTCCAGTTTCATGACTTTCCAGGATGAACACTCCTCTTCCATGAACATCACTGATTATAATTGCTACACCAATAGTGGTCATGTCTTAAAATTACCAAAACCTTCAGTTCTGAAATTTCATTCATAAGTCTTTCTGTTGTCTATCTTTCCTTCTCTGACACACACCTTCAGATGTGTGTTATGGCCAAGCTTTTGGTCACAGTTATTAATAGCTGCTTATGTGGCTTTTCATCAATTTTATTTTTTGATATCATTCATGATTTGTGTTGGAGAGTTTAATACACTAATTGTTATTTGGCTCATTTGCTCCTCTCATTTATTTGTTTTATTACCTCCCACTTGGACTTGACTTGTAACTCTGAACCAGAAACCCACAGAGTGATGACATATCTCTATTAAAGTCATTTACTGAAAATGCGCTTTTAATTCCCACTAAGTAGGAATTGCATTCTTATTCTCCAGTGAGTGGAAGACAAACTGCAAAATCCACTTCTACTACTGCAGTGGAGATGTGAAATTGTGACTGGAGCAAGTGATAATAATTTCACCCTTTGAACTGTTGCCAGAGAGGTTGTATGTTTGAGACAATAATTAGTGTCAGGGGAGCAGAATAGTAGGGAGATCAAATACTGAAAATAATATGAAGTTATCATGGGAAATGGGAGCAGGTGTAGGCCATTCAGCCTGTTGAGCCTATTCTGCCATTTAGTAACATCCTGGCTAATCAGATTGCATTGAACAGTACAGCATCAGAACAGGCAGCTCAGCCTGCTCTGTCTGTGCCAACCATGATGCCTTTCTAAACTAATGCCACCTGCCTCCACACAGGTTTGTATCCCTCTATTCCATGCTTGTTCATGTGTCTGTCTAAATAACTTTTAAACCTTTGCTAACACATCTGCTTCTACCACTTTTCTCCTGGCAGCACATTCTAGGCATCTGCCACTATCTGTGTAAAAAAAAAACCCAAAAAGAACTTAGCTTGCACATCTCTTTTAAACTTTCCCCCTCTCATCTTAACCTACGCCCAAACTCTTCTGATAGCTCAGACACTCCAATCCAGGCAGCATCCTGGTAAACCTGTTTTGCACCCTCTCCAAAGCCTCCACATCATTCCTATAGTTGGTGATCAGAACTGCAGGTAATACTCCAAATGTGGCATCACCAAAATCTTGTACTGCAGCAATGTGACTTGCCAACTTGTAAACCCAGTGATCTGGCCAATGAAGGCAAACATCCCCTATGCCTTCTTTACTACCTTAACCACTTAAGTTGCCACTTTAAGGGAGCTATGGACTTGGACCCAAAGATCCCTCTGTATATTGATGCTCCTAAGGGTCCTGCTCCTATCAATACTCCTATGACCTGACCTCTGTACTGCTTATTTTGATAACTTTGCACTTCCTTTTAAATAGAGTTCTTTCAAATCCAACTTTGAATATATTCAGTGATCCAACCTTCACTGCTCTCTGTGATAGAGAATTCAAAAGACTAGCAACTCTGAGAAGAATCTCTGACCACTTTGAACTCTGTGTTCTACTTTTAAATTTACCGAAGAGGTGAAACATATTTTCAGCATTTACCCTGTCAAGCCCCTTCAAAATTTAGTATGCTTAAAAATAATTGCTTGTTTTTCTAAATTCCAAACAGTATAGGTCCAAACTGCTCAAACTTTCCTCTTAATTCTTTAATCAGTTCAGTGAAGTTCATTTGAATTGCTACCAGTGCACATTTTGAAGACCGGACTTGTTGTCCCAAGTACTACAAATTCGCCAAAGATTCTCAGACAGCACCTTCCAAACCCACGGTCACTTCCATCTAGAAGGACAAATGCAGCAGATATATGGGGATACCACCATCTCCAAGTTCCCTTCTGAGCTACTCACCATTCCTGACTTGGAAATATATCGCTATTACTTCACTGAGTCTGGGCCAAAATCCTGGAATTCCCTCCCTAATGCATTGTGGGTCAACCCACAGGAGGTGGACTGCAATGGTTCAAGAAAATAGCTCACCACCACCTTCTCAAAGGCAACTAGAGACAGGCAATAAATGCTCGCCAGCCAGCGATGCCCACATCCCACAAATGAATAAATTTTTTAAAAAGCCCTTAACTATAGCAAAACTTCATTTTTTGTCTCCAATGTCATTAAGACAGCAAACCACAGTCTTCTGTATCAACACACCAATCTTATGCCCCTTGTTTGAGTACGTGAAGAACTCAGTAGCAACATTTATAGGTTTCGCAAATAAATTACACTTGCCACATTATACTCCATCTGTCTCTTTACCAACTTTACCACTTAACCTGTCTGTATCTCTTTGTCTGTTTGCTTAGCCAGCCAGCGATGCCCACATCCCACAAATGAATAAATTTTTTAAAAATCCCTTAACTATAGCAAAACTTCATTTTTTGTCTCCAATGTCATTAAGACAGCAAACCACAGTCTTCTGTATCAACACACCAATCTTATGCCCCTTGTTTGAGTACGTCAAGAACTCAGTAGCAACATTTATAGGTTTCGCAAATAAATTACACTTGCCACATCTGTCTCTTTACCAACTTTACCACTTAACCTGTCTGTATCTCTTTGTCTGTTTGCTTACATTTTAACTTTGTATCATCAGAAATTTTGGATACAATACTTTTTGTTTTGAGCCATTAATATGGACGATTAATATCTGAAACCCCAGCTCTGATTGTGGCATTCCATTTTTACAAACTGCCAACTTGAAATGCCCATTTATCCCTACTCTCATCTTCCTGTCTCTTCAGCAAATTTCAATTCGTGCTAATATATTACCATCAACTCCATGAACAATTATTTGCAAGTTAATCTTCTAGATTGCCCTTTATGGACAATGAACATATTTATACACTCACCATTTGTTGCATATCCCTAATTGCCCTTGAGAGCCATTTTGAATCATTGCAGTCCATGTGGTGCAGATATACTTGGGAGAGAGTTCAAGTATCTTAACCAGCAATAATGAAGATTTATCGATGTAGTTCTAATTCCTGCCTTGTGAGATGGCACCAGAAAAAGATGTTCTTCCAGCCTTAGTCAGTGCAAACAATCTTTACATGGAGGGTAGATAATTGGGTAAACCAGGTCAGTTGAGCTTTTGGCTCTGGAGTTCTTGCAGCTTGCAAGCAGAATACAGATTTCAAGCAGAGTGAGTTTATTTAATGGTGAGTTCGTAGAAGTTGGAAGCAAGCGCTTTTCTTAAAATTTACTTTCTACTGCGACAAGCAACTTCTGGGTAGTAACTTGTAAAAAATAAGTTGAAATATGGCATAGCAAATTGTAGGATGCACATCCTATGAAATGTGGGAAGTCTTGAATGGAATTGGAATTGAATTGAATTTATTGTCACGTGTACCAAGGCATAGTGAAAAGCTTTGTCGTGCGAGCAATACAGGCAGATTACAGAGATAAGTAGTATGGATAAGTAAATAATATGTAACAGTGGCAAAAACAAAAACACAGGTGCAGGTGAATGTTAAGAGTTCATGAGTCCATTCAGTATTCTAATAACAGTGTAGAAACTGTTTCAATACCGGCTGGTACGTGCGTTCAGGCTTCTATACCTTCTCCCCGATGGTAGAGGTTGTAGAAAAACATTGTCAGGGTGGGATGGATCTTTCAGAATGCTGGCAGCCTTTCCTTGACAGCGGGCCTGGTAGATAGATTCTATAGGTGGGAGGTTGACCTTTGTGATTGTCCGGGCCGAGTTTGCCACTCTGTAACCTTGAATGGTACAATTACCATTCCAGTTAGTAATACAGCCAGATAGAATGCTTTTGATGGCGCACCTATAAAAGTTGGCAAGGGTATTCGCCGTCATGCCAAATTTTCTCAGCTGCTTGAGGAAGAAGAGACGTTGTTGGGCCTTTGTAACCAGTGTGTCCACATGAAGAGGATGACCGCTCCCAGGAGCTTGACACTCTCCACTCGTTCCACATCTGTGCTGTTAATGTGTAGGGGAGCATGAGTAGAATCCTGCCAAAAGTCAATTTGCTTGGTTTTGCCGGCATTGAGAGCTAGGGTGTTCTCAGTGCACCATTTTTCCAGGTCTTCGTCCTCCAGTTTGTAGTTTGTTTCATCGCCATCTGAGATTCGATTGACGATGGTGGTGTCATCAGCGAACTTGTAAATGGCATGTGTCTAGTATTTGGTGACGCACTCATTGGTATACAGTGAGTACAGTAGGGGGCTGACTACGTGGCCCCTGAGGGGCTCCAGTGTTGAGTGTTAGTGGGATGAAATATTGTCCCCAATCTTCACTGATTGTGGCCTGTGGGTCAGGATACTGAGGATCCAATTGCAGAGAGATCACTAAGTTTAGTAATCAGTCTCAAGGGAATAATGGTGTTGAAGAGGATCCAGTTGCAGAGAGTGGGGCTTTGTCCGAGATCACTAAGTTTAGTAATCAGTCTCAAGGGAATAATGGTGTTGAAGTATAGTCAATGAGTAGGATTCTTACGTAGCTGTTCTTGGTGTCAAGATGTTCTGGGAGGAATAAAGGGCAAGTGATATGGCATCTGATGTGGATCTGTTGGTCCGATAAGGCAAATTGGAGTGAGTCAAGAGTAGTGGGGAGGCTGGAGTTGATTAATGCTATGACCAGCTTTTCAAAGCACTTCATGACCATCAAAGTTAGGGCCACTGGGCAGTAGTCATTGAGATGTGCTGCAGGAGCCACCTTAGGTACAGGGATGATGTTGCCCCTCTTGAAACAGGCAGGGACAGTGGCCTGCTGCAGGGGGACGTTGAAGATATCCAAGAAGACCTCTGTCAGTTGAACTGCACATGCTCTGCGTGCACGGTTTGGTACTCCATCTGGTCCCATCACTTTCCTTGGATTCACACGAAGGAAAACTGATCTGACCTCTAATGCAGTGACTATTGGGATAGGTTTGTCAGGATTTGTTGGAATAGGTGTTACCTCTCCCGAAATTGTGTTCAAAGCTAGCATAGGAGGTGTTGAAACGATCTGGGAGGGATGTGTCATCGTCTGCTATCTTGCACTGTCTCTTTTTAGAACCTGTGATGTCGTTCAGTCCTTGCCATAGTCACCAGGTGTCCGTCTCGGTCTCTGGTTTGAATCGGTATTGGTCCTTGACTGTCTTAATGGCTCCGCGAAGGTCATATTTGGATTTCTTATATTTGAGTGGGTCTCCTGATCTAAAAACCTCATGTCTGGTTTTTAGCGGGTTCTATATGTCCTGATTCATCCAGGGTTTCCTGTTGGGGAACACGTGGATTGATTTCCTTAGTATGCAGTCCTCCATACACTTGCTGATAAAGTCTGTGATGGTGGTGGTTCATGACACACACTATTTGACTGTTGATCTTTTGGCTTTAGATACTGATGAGAGTCATGGTTCCTCAGGAATGCATGGCGCTGGCATCACTGGGAGCTCAGCTGAACAGCAGGGAAGGAATAAAAAGAGGAAGAGTACTACTGATAGGTGATTCTTTCGGGGAACAGATGAGCATGACTGCAGGGTCTTATGTTGCCTCCCTGATGCCAGGGTCAATGACTGCAGGGTATTTCTCTGAGGTCATGGTGTGGTTCATTTTGGTACAATGTCCTGGGAGGTAGGGAAATGAGATCCTGACAATGGAAGCTAGGAAGATGATGGAAAAGCAGGCCCTCCAAACCAATAATCTCAATATTTCTACCATTCCAAGTGCCTTTGAGCATAGAAACAGGAAAAATTGAATGTTTGAAGACATGCCTGGAAACTGGAGATAGAGAGCAGATTTCTGAAGCCTGGTGAGGGAATTTTTACAGCAAGTCAAAACATAATGCAAGGTGATATAAAGCGGCCATTCGTAAGTACAAGAAATGTTTGTGTGTTGAATCTTTAAAATTATGTCCCTTCATGGGATTATAGTTTTAAGTATGAGCGTTCACAAGTTGAATATCTGTAAATCGGAGACACCAGTACACAAATTGAAGTAAATGGATATGATTTAATTGTCATTACTGAGACATGGCTACAGCATGCCAGTGATTTGGAACATTGTATCAAAGTGCAAATTCTGTATTCAGGAAGCATGGACAAAATGAGAAAGGAGGCAGGGTAGTACTCCTAATGAGGGATGATGTAGATTAGATTACATTACATTACATTACAGTATGGAAACAGGCCCTTCGGCCCAACAAGTCCACACCTACCTGCCGAAGCGCAACCCACCCATACCCCTACATTTACCCCTTACCTAACACTACGGGCAATTTAGCATGGCCAATTCACCTAACCTGCACATCTTTGGACTGTGGGAGGAAACCGGAGCACCGGAGGAAACCCATGCAGACACAGGGAGAACGTGCAAACTCCACACAGTCAGTCGCCTGAGGCGGGAATTGAACCCGGGTCTCAGGCGCTGTGAGGCAGCAGTGCTAACCACTGTGCCACCGTGCCGCCCATTTTTAATCAAAGGATTAAGATGTAGTATCTGTGTTGGTGGAATTTAAAACCGCAAAGGCAAGCAAACATTGGTTGAAGTTATTAATGAACACAAAACTGAAGTACTAATTTTGGGCATGCTATAAATCTGGAAATTAGAGATGCACATAATGTGGATAATGGAATAATATTATGTCTCTTGAGTTTACATATAGACTGGGTTGACCAGGTTTGATGCTGTGGTGGATGATTTTCTGTTTTTATGGGTTTCTGAAATAACATGTTGAGGAACCACCTAGCAATCAGGCTGTTTTGGATTTAGTGTTTTGTAATGAGAAAGGGCTAATTAATAAGTTTGCTGTAAATGAGCCTTTGGGAAATAGTGAACATTGTATGATAGAACATAGTTCCTTCTGAAGCTCGGGTCTTAAATCTGAGCAAAGGAGGTATGCGGGACAAGTTGGCTAAGAAAGATTGGGAAAATAACACCAAAAGACTTCATGGTAGACAGCCAATAGCTAGCCATAGACACAGAAATCTACAGCACAGAAAAAAAGCCTTTCGGCTCATAGCAGTCAAAAACAACCACCTGATTACGCTCACCCCATTTTCCAGAGTCTTGTATGCCTTGGCATTGCAGGTGGATATCTAAATATTACTAAAATGTTTTGAGGGTTTCTCCCTTTACCATCCTACAGGCAGTGAGTTCCAGATTTTCATCACCATCTGGGTGAAAGTATTTTTCCTCCCATCTCCTCTAAACTGTCTGTCTCCCACCTTAAAATCTTGTTTGTTGTCACACCTGGCACAAAGGAGCTTAGTTGTTCTGGGGTTACCATTGACCAGAAACTGAATTGGACTAACCATACTGTGGCTAAAAGAGTAGGTCAGAGGCTGGGAATCCTGCAGCAAGTGACTCACCACCTGATTCCTCAAAGCCTATCCACCATCTAGAAGGCATAGGTCTGGAGCGTAATGGAATACTCCCAACTTGCTGAATGGATGCAGTTCCAACAACAGTAAAGAGACTTGACATTATTGTCAGTAAGGCTCACCACTTGAATGGCCTCATATCTCCAAACATTTAATCCCTCTGCCGTCAACTTTCAGTAAGGGGAGTGTAAACTATCAACAGCATACATTGCAGGCATTCATCAAGGCTTCTTGGCACCATCCAAACCCATGACCATCTCCACCTAAAGGTCAAGGGCAGCAGACACATAGGAACGTCACCACTTGCAGTTAGCCAGAACTTAACCAATAGAGATATATTACTGTGAATCCTCTGCGCCCTATTTTCATGTGTTGTGTTTTTAAAAATCACTTTAACCACATTCACTAGCTTTCACTTTTCCATGCTCAATTATGTCCTCAAAAAAAATCTTAAACATATTTGTAAAACCACAATGGACACAGTAGATTTCAAAGAACTGTGTACTTGAATCCCTTGGTCTTTCTATTCGACAGCAATACTCAGGACCCTACAATTAAGTATATAAGTCCTGCACTTGTTTGTTCTACCAAAATGCAATATCTTGCATTTATTCAAATTAAACTTCATCTGCCATTTCTCAGTCTAATAGCCCAATTGATCAAGACCTCTCAGATAACCTTCATTGTCAACTATACCACCAATTTTGGTGGCATCTGCAAACTTACTAGCCATGCCTTCTAAATTCACGTGTTTATAAAAATAAAAATAGGCCTCCTGTCCACAGCAGTAGTCAGGATATGGGGAAGAAACTAGATCACACGTTAGAAAATCATGTATGAAAGACACCATTACAATAATATTAAAAGCAAATTACTGCGGATGCTGGAATCTGAAACCAAAAGAGAAAATGCTGGAAAATCTCAGCACGTCTGGCAGCATCTGTAAGGAGAGGAAAGAGCTGATGTTGTCAAAGGGTCAGTAGACTTGAAACGTCAGCTCTTTTCTCTCGTTACAGATGCGGCCAGACCTACTGAGATTTTCCAGCATTTTCTCTCTCGCCATTACAATAATCATTGGGGACTTCAAAATATCGGTGGACTGACAAAATCAAATTCGTAATACGGATCTCTAGAAAAGGAATTTGTGGAATGTCTGAGATTTCTTTTTCCCTGGAGCTGCTTGTGATTGAGCCTACGAAGGCACAGGCATTGTGCCTGCGGTTTGAGAGGGAGAAACTGGAATCAGATGTCATGGTATTACAGTTGAGTGAAGGTGACTACAAAGATATGAGGTAGGAGCAGGCCCGAATTGATTGTAAGGCGAGCCTAGTAGGGAAGACAGTGGAGCAGCAATGGCAGGTGTTTATGGGGTAAATCAGGAGGCACAGCAGAAATCCTTCCCGTGGAAGAAGAAGCATTCAAAGTTTGGGAGAAGATTTGTAGCTCGGGTGCTCGTTGTTTTGGTTCTGTTCGCCAAGCTGGGAATTTTTGTTGCAGACGTTTCGTCCCCTGTCTAGGTGACATCCTCAGTGCTTGGAAGCCTCCTGTGAAGCGCTTCTGTGATGTTTCTTCTGGTTTCTTCTAGCTGTCTTCCTGTTTGTCCTATGTAGTGTTTTGTGCAGAACAGACAACAAGATGGGGAACCTATCAACAAAGACTGCATACTCAAACCTGTGCCTCACAACACACTTCACATTCAACAACCAAATATATGAACAAATCAATGGCACACCCATGGGCTCACCCATCTCTGGACTCATAGCAGAAGCGGTAATGCAAAGGTTAGAACAAACAGTCTTGCCGCAAATTCAACCCAAACTCTGGGTCAGATATGTAGATGATACCTTTATAATCATTAAACACACAAATAGAGAACACACACCGGATCATCAACGCCACACTCACAGGAATCCGATTCACGAGAGAGGAAGAAAAGGACAACCAACTCCCCATTCCTAGACGTGATGGTACAGAGAACACTGAACGGAGAATTCACCACAAAGGTATACAGGAAAGCCACACACACAGACCATGTCCTAAACCACGAAAGCAACCACCACAACACACACAAGCAGTTGCATCAAGACACTGTTCAAAAGGGCCACAACACACTGCGGTACACCAGAACTGCAAAAAGAGGAAGAAGAACACCTATATAATGTATTCGCCAAAAACGGATACCCCCGCAATTTCATCAACAGATACCTAAGGGAAAGACAACAGAATGAGGATATGCCACAACCCAAAGGACTAGCCACCAAAGGACTAGCCACACTACCATACATCAAAAACATTTCTGAACTGACAGCCAGACTACTGTGACCCAATATACCGGCCACTGCAGCGGACAGCTGGAACTGACAACCGGAGGCGGCAGATACAAATCACTATAAATGCTGGAGGAAACACCACAGAAGCGCTTCACAGGAGGCTCCCAAGCACTGAGGATGTCACCTAGACAGGGGACGAAACGTCTGCAACAAAAATTCCCAGCTCGGCGAACAGAACCACAACAGAAGAAGCAGCATAGTAAGGGAAGGAAGAGGTAACCATGACAGGACAACATAAAAGCAAAAGAAAAAGCATACAACGTAATGAAGATGATTAGGAAGCCTTTAAAAATCACGAGGATAGCTAAAAAAGCAATTAGTGGGGAGAAGATTAAATAAGAGAGTATGTAGCTAGTAAAATAAAAGATGGCAAGAGTTTTATAGACATCTAAACGGGATCTTTATCAGATGGGCCAATGGGCTGAGAAGCGTTTATGGGGTTTAATTTAAATGAATGTGAGGTGCTGCATTTTGGAAAAGCAAATCGGGGCAGGATTTACACACTTAACAGTAAGGTCCTGGGGAGTGTTGCTGAACAAAGAGACTTGGAGTGCAGGTTCACCATAGTTCCTTGAAAGTGGAATCGCAAATAGATGGGATAGTGAAAAGGGATTTGATATGCTTTCCTTTATTGGTCAGTGCATCGATTGTTGGAATTGGGAGGTCGTATTGTGGCTGTACACGGCATTGGTTAGGCCACTTTTGAAATATTGTGTGCAATTCTGGTCTCCCCCTTCTGGGAACGATGTTGTGAAACTTGAAAAGGTTCAGAAAAGATTTACAAGGATGTTGTCAGGGTTGAAGGGTTTGAGTTTGGGAGAGGCCGAATAGGCTGAGGTTTTTTTCAGTATGGGATCAGGGGCTGAGGGGTGACGATAGAGGTTTATAAAATCATGAGGGGCAATGGATAGGGTGAATAGACAAGGTCCTTTCTCTGGAGTGGGAGAGTCCAGAACTAGAGGGCAAAAGTTTAGGGTGAGAGGCGAAAGATTTAAAAGGGACCTCAGGGGCAGTTCTTTCATACAGCGGGTGGTGCGTGTATGGAACGAGCTGCCAGGGAAAGTGGTGGAGGCTGGTACAACTACAACATTTAAAATGTATCTGGATGGGTATATGACTAGGAAGGGTTTAGAGAAATATGGACCAGGTGCTGGCAAATGGGGCTAGATTAGTTGAGGATACCTGGTTGGCATGGTGAATTCAGACCAAAGAGTCTGTTTCCATGCTGTACATCTCTATGATTCTAAAAGGTCAAGAGCGGACATTGGGCAATTGGAAAATTAGGCTGAAGAGTTCGTAATGGGGAATGTAGAAATGGCAAATGAACTGTATAGGTACTTTGCATCAGTTTTCAAAATGGAAAACACCAGCAGAATACCAGAACTTCAAGAGAGTGAAGGGGCCATCGTTAAGGAGAGGGTGCTATCTGGGAAAGCTGAAAGACCTGAACAACTAACTAGACTGCTGAAGGAGATAGCTGAGGGAATTGTGGAGGTTTTGGTGATCTTCCAGGCATCACTGGAGTCAGGGAAGGTCCCAGAGGAGTGGAAAATTCCTCATGTTACACCCCTATTTAAGAAGGGAGAGAAGCAGAAGACAGGAAACTATAGACCAGTTAGCCTGATGTTGGTAGTTGGTAAGATTTTGATGTCCATTTTATTAGGGATGAAATTGCAGAGTACTTGATCATGCATGGTAAAATAGGGCAGAGTCAGCACGGCTTTGTCAAGAGGAGGTCATGCTTGACAAATCTGTTAGAATTCTTTGAGGATGTAACAAACAAGTTAATACAAAGGAGAGTCAGTAGACCTGTTTTATTTGGATTTCCAGAATGCCTTTGATAAGGTTCTGTACAGGAGGCTCTTAAAGAAGTTAAGAGCTAAATGGTTTTAGGATAAGGTATAGAGAATTGGCTGACTGGCAGAAGGCAGTGTGGATAAAGGTGTCTTTGACAGGCTAGCAGCTGATGACTAGTGGAGTTCCACAGGGGTCAGTATTAGGGCTACCACTATTAGTGTTATACATTAACGATCTGAACAAAAAGACTGAGGACATTGTTGCTAAGTTTACAGATGATGCAAAGATAGGTGGAGGGATAGGGAGTGTTGACAAAGTGGGGATGTGTGGAAGGACTTGGGTAGAGTAGGAGAGTGAGCAAAGAAATGTCAGATGGAATACAGTGTGGGAAAATGAGATTATGCACCTTGGTAGGAAGACTATTTTCTAAATGAGGAAAGGCCTCAATCTGGAACATAAAGGGACTTGGAAGTCCTAGCTGGGAGTTCTCTTAAGGTGAACATGCAGGCTCAGTTGGCAATTAGGAAGGGAAGTTCATTTCAAGGGGGCCATAATACAAGAACAGAGGTGTACTGCTGAGCTATAAAGCTCTGGTCAGACCACGTGAAATATTGAGTGTAGTTTTGGGCCCTGTATCTCATGAAAGATGCACTGGCTTTGGAGATGGTCCAAATATAATAATGATCCCAGGAATGAAGGTCTTGTCATATGAGGAGTGGTTAGATCCGTACTCAGTGGAGTTTAGAAGGATGAGGAGTGGTCCAATTGAAATTTATGGAAGATGTTTCTGCAAGTAGGAGAGAGTAAGACCCAGGACCATGGCGTCAGAGTAGAGGGGCGACCCTTTAGAATTGAGATGTAGAGTAATTTCTGGAGCCAGTAGGTAGTGACTCTGTGGATCTCATTGTCACAGAGGGCTGTGGAAGCCAAATCATTGAGTCATTTAAGACCGAGCTAGATGGTGAGGGGATTAAGGGTTGCTGGGATAAGGCAGGAGAATGGGGTTGAGAAATATATCGGCTATGATCAATTGGTGGAGTAGACTTGATGGACCAAACTTGCTAATTTTGTTCCCATATCTCCTAGTGTTTCAGAAGGATGTGATTGTGCCAAAGGGGTGCAGAAGAGATTCAGCAGGATGTTGCCGTGGGTGGAGCTTCTGAGTGATGAGGGGAAACTGGAGAAGCTCAGGTTTTTTTTGGAGCAGGAAGGTTGAGGGGCACCCTGGCAGAGGTATATAAATTTGAGGGGATATGAACAGGATGGATAGAAAACAGCTGTTCTCCTCAGTTGTAGATTTAATAACAAGGTACATAATTTTAAAGTGAAAGGCCAGTTTAGAATAGTCTGAAATGCACCGCCTGAAGGGATAGTTTAGGTGGATAAACTCTCGACCTTTAAAAACTACCTGGAAAAGCACGTGAAATGTAACATGCAGGGCTAATGGGTGGCATGGTGGCTCAGTGGTTAGTACTGTTGCCTCAGTGCCAGGGACCCAGGTTCAATTCCTACTTCTGGCTATCTGTGTGGAGTTTGCACATTCTCCCTGTGTCTGCGTGGGTTTCCTCCAGGTGCTCCAGTTTCCTCCCATAATCCAAAGATGTGCAGATCAGATGAATTGGCCATGCTAAATTGCCCATAGTGATCAGGGATGTGTAGGTTTGGTGCATTAGTCAGGGGTAAATGTAACGTACTAGAGGAATGGTCTGGATGGGTTACTCTTTGGAGGGTCAGTGTGGACTTGATGGGCTGAGGGGCCTGTTTACACACTAGGAATTCTACAAAAAAAAGCTATGGGTCTGGTGCTGTTAAGTGGGACTGGTATAAATTTTATATTTTTGATGAACAGACTCAGTAGGCTGAAGGGTCCCTTCTAAACTGTATGATTCTCTGGGCCTAGAACACTATTCCGAGGAATTGATGCAGAAATGTCCAGGGGCTGAGATGATTGGCCTCCAACAACTACAACCACTTTTCCTTTTAGGACTCCAACTAGAGAAGAGTTTTCTTTGTCACTGTTGATCAGTTTTGCTCATTGTTGAGGTCTGTCCCTTCCTGAGTTACTTTGCCAATTTGTACCCCAATCACTATTCTGATAAGGACTGTGATATTTCTCTCATTGCTTTTAAATTTACCTGTTTCTGATTCGTCCGGGTTTAATCTTCTTACCTACTTGTCTATCTCACTTCAGTTACAATCCAGTGATTGGAGATTGGAAACCTTGGATATTTTCTATTTTACTTTCAATCCTAGTTCCTCAATATCTCTAGTTCATATTTCTAGTTCCGCCTATGTTGTTCATTCCAATGCGGACTGCCATAATATAGGTTGCACAACAATATACCTATTTCTTTCCCAGACATGAGTTCTCCATAATGCTAACAGTAGACAGGCAACGTCGAACATTACAGTGCAGTACAGGCCCTCTATTTTGTGCCAACCTGTGGAACCAATCTGAAGCCCATCTAACCTACACTATTCCATTTTCATCCACATGTTTATCCAATGACCATTTAAATGCCTTCAGTTTGGTGAATCTAGTACTGTTGCAGGCAGGGCATTCCACCCCCCTACTACTGAGTAATGAAACCACCACTGACATCTGTCCTATATCTATCACCCCTCCATTTAAAGCTATGCCCCCTAATGCTAGCCATCACCATCCGAGGAAAAAGGCTCTCATTATTCACCCTATCTAACCTTCTGATTATCTTGTATGTCTCAATCACCTCTCAACCTTCTTCTCTCTAATAAAAACAGCCTCAAGTCCCTCAGCCTTTCCTCTTAAAACCTTCCCTCCATACCAGGCAACATCCTAGTAAATCTCCCCAGAAAGCTTTCTCATTCTTCCTATAATGCGGTGACCAGAACTGTATGCAATACTCCAAGTGTGGCTGCACCATAGTTTTGTACAGCTGCAATGTGCGCTCATGGCTCTGAAACTCAATCCCTCTACCAATAAAAGCTAACCGACCAGACTCCTCCGTAACATCAATCAAGTCTGGGTGGCAACTTGCAGAGATCTATGTACCTGGACACCGAGATCTCTCTGCTCATCTGCACTACCAAGAATCTTAGCATTACCCAGTACTCTTTATTCCTGTTGCTCCTTCCAAAGTGAATCACCTCTCACTTTTCTGCATTAAACTCCATTTGCCACACCTCTCAGCCCAGCTCTGCAGCTTCTCTATGTCCCTCTATAACCTTCAACATCCTTTGGCAATACCCACAACTCCACTGATCTAAGTGTCATCCAAATTTACTAACCCATTCTTTCATACCCTCATCCAGGTCATTTATAAAAATAACAAACAGTAGTGGACCAAAACACATCCTTGCTGTACACTACTCTTAACTGAACTCCAGGATGAACATTTCCCATCAACTACCACTTTCATCTAGCCAATTTCTGATCCAAACCGCTAAATCATCTTTAATCTCATGCCTCAGTATTTTGTGCAATAGCCTACCGTGGGGAGCCTTATCAATCGCCTTGCTGAAATCCATATGCACCACATCAACTGCTTTACCCTCGTCCACCTGTTTGGTCATTTTCTCAAAGAACTCAACAAGGTTTGTGAGGCACGATCTACCCTTCGTAAAACCATGTTGACTGTCCCTATTCAACTTATTCCTCTCTAGATGATTGTAAATCCTATCTCTAATAACCTTTTCCAATACTTTACCCACAACCGAAGTTCAAGACTCATTGGTCTATAATTATCAGGGTTGTCTCTGCTCCCTTTCTTGAACAAGGAGGCAACATTTGCTCTCCTCCAGTCTTCTGGCACTATTCCTGTAGACAATGACAACATAAAGATCAAAGTCAAAGGCTCTGTAATCTTTTCCCTGACTTCCCAGAGAATCCTAGGATAAATCCCATTCCCCCCAGGGAACTTATCTATCTTTACACTTTCCAGAATTGCTAACATCTCTTCCTTGTGAACCTCACTCCCGTCTAGTCTGGTAACCTGTATCTCAGTATTCTCCTCGACAACTATTTCTTTTTCAAGTGTGAATACCGACGAGAAATATTCATTTAGCGCTTCTCCTATCTCCTTGGTCTCAACGCACAACTTCCCACTACTGTCCTTGATTGACCCTAATCTTAGTCTAGTCATTCTTTTATTCCTGATATACCAATTCAAAGCTTTAGGGTTTTTCTTGATCCTATCTGCCTACGACTTCTCGTCCCCTTCTGGCTCTTCTTAGCTCTCTCTTTGAGTCTTTCCAGGCTAACTTGTAACTCTCAAGCGCCCTAACTGAGCCTTCACGTCTCATCCAAACATAAGCCGCCGCCTTCCTCTTGACAAGAGAGTCAACTTCTTTTGTAAACCACGGCTCCCTCGCTCGACCACTTCCTCCCTGCCTAACAAGTACAGACTTATCAGGGACCTGCAGTAGATGACCTTGAATAAGCTCCACATTTCAATTGTGCCCATCCCTGCAGTTTCCTTCCCCATCCTATGCATCCTACATCTTGCCTAATTGCATCATAATTGCCTTTCCCCAGGTATAACTCTTACCCTGCATTATATACCTATCTCTTTCCATTGCTAAAGTAAACATAACTGAGTTGTGATCATTATCACCAAAGTGCTCACCTACATCCAAATCTAACACCTTGCTGAGTTTATTACCCAGTACAAAATACAATGTGCCTCACCTCTTCTTGGCCTGTCTACATACTGTGTCAGGAAACCCTCCTGCACACATTGGACAAAAAACTGACCCACCTAAAGTGCTCAAACTATAGTATTTCCAGTAAATATTTGGAAAGTTAAATTCCCCCATGCCAATGACCCTGTTACTCTTGCTCCTATCCAGAATCATCCTTGCTATCCTTTCCACTACATCTCTGGAACTATTTGGAGGCCTATAGGAAACTCCCAACAGGGTGACCTCTCCTGTCTTGTTCCTAACCTCAGCCCATACTACCTCAGTAGACAAGTCCTCAAATCTCCTTTCTGCCACCATATTACTGTCCTTGACTAACAATGCCACACCTCCCCCTCCTTTTGCCATCTTCTCTGTTCTTACTGAAACATCAAAATCCCGGAACCTGTAACAATCATTCCTGTCTCTGCTCTATCCATATCTCTGACCACAACATTGAAGTCCCAGGTACCAACCCATGCTGCAAGTTCACCCACCTTATTCCCGATGCTCCTGGTGTAGACACACTTCAAACCACGTTCCTGCTTGCCAGTGCATTCTTGCGATTTTGAAACCTTACTGATCTCACTACTCTGAACTTCCTCGACACTGGAACTTCAATTTAGGTTCCCATCACCCTGCTGAATTAGTTGAAATTGATACCCTGCTAGTTCATTCTGTTTGTAGAGGTCCCACCTTCCCCAGAATGAGCCCCAATTATCCAGGTATCTGAAATTAGATTAGATTAGATTAGATTAGATTACAGTGTGGAAACAGGCCCTTCGGCCCGCTAACATGTGGCATGGGTAACAAACCAGAGATAGCAACTCTGTTTGTTCTAGCTCTAAGCTTCCACCCTGGCTCCTTGAATTTCTGCCTTAAATCCCCATCCCATTTACTACTTGTGTTGTTAGTGCCCATGTGGACCACAACTCTGGGCTGCTCCCCTTCCTCCTGAAGGATCCTGAAAACATGATGCAAAATATCATGAACCCTGGCACCTGGGCCACAACACACCAACCGTGAGTGTCTCTCGTTCAGATAGAACCTCCTGTCTGTCCCCCTAATTATAGAGTCCCTAATGCTCCACTCCTCTTCCTCCTTTCCTTCTGAGCAAGAGGGACAGACCCTGTTGCAAAAATCTGTAGCCCATGGCTTACCCCTGGTAAATCCTTCCTCCCTCAACGGTATCCAAAGCAGTATACTTGTTATGGAGGGCAACGGCACAAGCAATCCCTGCACTGTGTGCCAGTTCACTTTCTGTCCCCTGACTGTAACCATTCTGCCTTTCTCTTGCATCTGAGGTATGACTACCTCCCTGTAACTCCTCTCAATAATCCCCTCCCCCTCCGCCTCCGGAATGATCTGAAGTTCTTCTAGTTCTCCAGCTCCAGTGACCTAACATGGTTTTCGAGGAGCTGGAGTTGGCTGCATTTCGTGTAAATGCAGTCAGCAGGGACACTCATGGTGACTTTTACCTCCCACATTCTGCAGGTGGAACATTCAACTGCCTAATCTCCATTTCTTTGCCTATGCTGCTCCCAGACTTAATTGCTCACTGCTTCTGCTCCCCTTTAAAAATTGGCTCCCAATGATGCCCATTTTACAGCCAGACCTTCATGCCTGCTGAATATAAGCTTTTAATTGTACCTGTTATTTGTTATACTTGCATTTGTGCCTGAAATTATAATTTGGGTTAGAAAAGTTAGATAAGGATTAGTGAAGACACTTACAATCAGAAACAAGAGAAGTTATAACGGGGAACAGTGATGGCAGACTAATTAAATACATATTTGGTTTTGCCTTCACAAGAAACCAATGCATCCCATGAATGTTTGGGAGGGCAGGATCTAGTGACAGTGAGGAACTGAAGGAAATTGATATTAGTAGGGAAATTAATGGGATCAATGGCCCATAAGTCCCTCACGTCTAAATAATCTGTATCCCACAGTACTTAAGGAAGTGACCCTAGCATTAGTGGATGCATTGGTGGTCATCTTTAAAGATTCTGTAGACTCTGGAACAGTTCCTATGCAAAGGGGGGTAACTAATGTAACCCCACTAATATAAAGAAAAATGTGGTTGAGAGAAAACATAGAATTATAGTTTAGTTGGCCTGACATCAGTACTGGGGGAAATGTGAAAATTCATTATGAAAGATTTTATAGCGCAGTACTTGAAAAGTAGTAACAGATCGGATAGAGTTTCTGCGAATAATGAGAGGGAAATTTGTGTTTGACAAATCTACCATCACAGAATCATTGAGTATACAGCATGGAACAGGCCCTTCGGCCCAACCCATCCATGCCAACCAGGTTTCCTAAACTGAATGAATCCTATTTGCCCTGCATTTGACCCATATGCCTCTAAACCTTTCCTCTTCATGTACATATCCAAATGTCTTTTTAATGTTGTAATTGTATCTACCTCTACCACTTCCTCTGGCAACTTGTTCCATATATGCATCACCTTCTATGTGGAAAAACGTGATCCTCCAACCTCTTTTAAATCTTTTCACTCTCACTTTAAAGCTATGCCGTCTGATTTTGGAATCTACTACCCTGATGAACAGACCTTGTCTATTCACACTATCTATGCCCCTTGTGATTTCATAAATACCTATAAGGTCACCCCTCAGCCTCCAGGGAAAAAAGTCCCAGTCTATCAAAACTCCCTTTGTAACTCAAACATTCCAGTCTTGCCAAAATACTTGTAATTCTTATTTGGTCCCTTTTGAGTTTGATAACATTCGTCCCATTAGCAGGGAAATCAGAATTGTACACGGTGTAGGTTATTTTGTTATAACGTGCATTTCGTCAATGCGAATTTGCCATAGTGCGATTGATGAATTGGAGGTGCTGTTTCTACAGCACGAATTTTAAAAAATGTGCATTGGCTGTAATGTGATTAGAGCGCCAACATTTTAAGCGCTGTTTCTAAAACATCATTTTTCTGTAACACGGGGTTGCACATGAACACAACCATGGCATTATAGAAGAATTGACTGTAATTCCAAATGTTGCTTCACCAATGTCTTGTGCAGCTGTAACATGACACCTCAACTGCTGTACTCAGTGCTGTGGCATCTGAGGGCAAGCAAGACAAATGCCGTCTTCACCAATCTGTCTAATTGGCATCACTTTCAAGGAATCATGTACCCCTTGGTCTTTCTGTTTGATAACACTCCCTGGGGCCCTACCATTACTGTGCAACTTCTGTCCTGCTTTGTCTTACCAAATTGCAACACCTCACACTTATCTGCATTAAACTCCATCTATCATTCCTCAGCCCACTGGCCCAGTTGATCAAGATCCCATTGTACTCTTAAATGTCCTCTTTCGTTGTCCACTGTACCACCAATTCTCATGTCATTCGCAAACTTACTAACCATGCCTCCTATAATCTCATTCAAATCATTTATATAAATGACAGACAATAGTGACCTAGCATCTTGTGGTACAAAGGTAGTCACAGGCCTCCAGTCTGAAAACAATCTTCCCCACCACTGTCTCAACTTGTACATGAAGCCAATTTTGTATCCAATTGGTTGGCTCTCCCTGGACCCCATATGATCTAACCTTACTGACATGTGTACCATGCGGTACCATGTCGAAGGATTTGCTAAAGTCCATGTACATAACATCTACCACATTGCTTTCATCTATCTTGGTCACCTGTTCAATAAATTCAATCAAATTTGTGGGAGACAATTTTCCTCAACAGTAATGCTGACTATCCTTAATCGGTCCTTGCTTTTCCAAATGTTCGTAGATCCTGTCTCTCAGAATTGCCTCCAACAATCATGTTAGGCTCCTGATTTTTTCTTAAGTGTACTCCTTCACCACCTGTACTCAAGGGATTCACTTGATCCCACCTGTCCATACCTCACATATACCACCACCTTTTTCTTGACCAGAGTCTCAATGTCTCTAGTCATCCAGTATTCACTTCTCCTGCCAGCTTTGCCCTTCACACTAATAGGAACATGCTTGCCCTGAACTCCTCTTCTCTTGCTTTCGAAAGCATCTCACTTGCCAGACATTTGTTTACCTCCGAACAGCCGCCTCCAGTCAACTTTTGGAAGTTCTTGTCAATTAAGAATTTTAACTTGTGGATCAGGCCTTTTCCATATCAATTTTAAAACTAATACATTTATGGCCACTGGTCCCAAAGTGCTCCCTGACTAACACCTCGGTCACTTTCCTACCTTATCTCCCAAGGGTAAGTTGAGTTTTGTTCTTTCCCTTTGGGCAAATGTATGGCGTTTGAAATATAATGTCAATAAATGTGAGGTTATCAACTTCGTTAACAAAAACCAGAAGACAGCTTATTATCAGAATAGTGATGGACTGGGAAAGGGAAAGGTGCAATAAGACACATGTATCCTTGTACACCAGTCACAAAGTAAGGATGCCAATGCAGCAGGTGCTTAGGAAAGCAAATGGTGTGTTGGTCTTCATAGCAAGAGGATTCTACTACAGTAGTGGGGATGTTTTGCTACAGTTGTATAGGACATTGGTGAGACCACTCCTGGAGCATTGTGTGCAGCTTTGGTCATATTATTTGAGGAAAATTGTTCTGGCTGTGGAGAGAGTGCAACAGAGATTTCCCAGGTTGTTTCCTGGGATAGCATGATGATTTTTGAAGAGAGGCTTGATCATTAGGGTTATGTTCACTGGAGTTTAGAAGAATGGTGGGGCGGTTCTAAACGAAACCTATAAAATTCTAACAAGGCAATAAACCCTAAACGCAGCAGGAATGCTCCTGATTGTCAGAGACTCCAGAACCAGAGGTCATAGTCTTAAAGATCCAGGGTAAGCCATTTGGTATTGAGATAAGAAATTTCTTCACGCAAAGCGTGGTAAGCCTGTAGAATCCTTTGCCATAGAAAGTGGTTGAAACCAAAAGATTGAATGCTTTAAAGAAGGATTTGGATATAATTCTTAGTACTAAAGAGACCAATGTGTATGGGGGGGAGAAAAGTGGCAACAGGCTGCCAAGTTGGATGATAAGCCATGATTATGTTGAATGACGAAGCAGGTTTGAAGGGCTGAATGGTCTCCTAACCCAAACATTTCTATGTAACTATTTCCACCATATTCATCTGATGCTGTATAAATCAAACTTTTCTGCTGATCACTCCTTTGGCTGATGCTCAGTACCTTGATGTTCAGACAATTTAATTTGCTTTTCTTCGTCAACAATTTAACAATGTTTTGTTATTAATTTTACTTTCCCTGCTTTTGGTGTATTTATTTTCTTCTGTTATTATTATAATGTTGCACCACTTACCCATCTCTCTTACCTCGCTGTCATGCACTCCCTTCTCTCCTTCTCCTTGCTTGCTTATTTAATCACGTTTTCTGGTTTTAAGTCATTTCTATAGTTCCAGTTGTATAACTGTTTCACAACCTTGAATTGCTGCTAGTGTACACATGAAATGGAACCTTAGAGATATGATTACTTTCCTAATTAATTGATCGCTATGCACAATATTATTGGTTCAAGCAAGCTAGAAATGACCACCTTTGTAGTTCTGCTTTTGAATTCAGGACCCAAGTCCTAATTTTCCTCCAGGTGAACTATTTCCATGTTTTGAAATGGTTCACCACATCTCATGATGTTTACCTGTCCTTGGTCTTTTTTCCAGGCATTTCTAAACATTGCCTGTGTTAGGCAACTTGCCCTCAACAATACAGCTCGTTCTAATGGATAAGTAAAAAGATATTTAATTTTTAGATAGGCTTCCCCTTCTGAATCTAATTTCCTTTTGTTTTCCAATGATTTTGAGGACATGACTTTGTTCTGAATTAGCAGATATTGTGGATCAAATTCTTGTGCAGTAAACCTTTGCAACTCTCTATCCCCAGAAATTAAGATTAATTGCAATAAGAGTCGCTAGTAACTGGACTCCAGGCTGACACATTGCCTTCTTTCAGAAAGCCAGTTTCTAATCCGAACTGCTAAGTCACCCTCGATCCCATGCCTCTGCATTTTCTCCAACTGCCTACCATGTGGAACCTTATCAAAAGCTTTACTGAAGTCCATGTACACCATGTCAGCTACCCTACCCTCATCTACATGCTTGGTCACCTTCTCAAAAAACTGAGACATGACCTGCCCTTGACCATGTTGACTATCTCCAGTCAAATTGTTGCTTGCTAGATGAATATAAATCCTATCTCTTATAATCCTTTCTAAAACTTTTCCTGCAACTGAAGTAAGGCTCACTGGTCTATAATTATCTGAGTCATCTCTACTACCCTTCTTGAACAAGGGTACATCATTTGCAATCCTCCAGTTTTCTGGTACTAAACCTGTAGACAATGACGACTCAAATATCAAAGCCAAAGGCTCTGCTATCTCCTCCCTAGCTTCCCAGAGAATCCTCTGATAAATCCCATCCGGCCCAGGGAACTTGTCTTCTTTCACTCCTCCGAGCATTGGTAGCACCTGTTCGTAACTAAACTCGATCCTTTCTAGTCTAATATCTCATACCTCACTCTTCTCCTCTACAATATTCTCCTTTTCCTGAGTGAAAACCGATAAGAAATGTACGTTTAGCACCTCTCTGATCTCCACAGGGTCCACACACAACTTTGCACTTCTGTCCTTGACTGGCCCTATTCCTACCCTAGTCATCCTTTTATTCCTCACATACCTATAGAAAGCTAAGGGTTCTCCTTTATTCTAACTGCTAAAGACTGCTCATGTCTTCTCTTTGCTCTTCTTATCTGTCTCTTTAAATCCTTCCTAGCAAATCTGTAACACTCCATCGCCTCATTTGAACCATCTTGTCTCATCGTCACATAAGCCGCCCCTTCTGCTTAATAAGAGATGCAATTTCTGTAGTAAACCACGGTTCCCTTACCTTATCACTTCCTCCCTGCCTGACAGGGACATACCCATCAAAGACATGCAATATCTGTTCCTAAACCAGCTCCACATTTTGATTGTCGCCATCCCTGCATTTGCCAGCCCATTCTATGCATCCTAAGTCTTGCCTAATCGCATTATAATTGCCCTTGCCCCATCGATAATTCTTGCCCTGTGGCATGTACCAATCCCTTTTCATCGCTAAACTAAACGTAACTGAATTATGGCCATTCTCTCCTAAGGGCTCACCTTCCACTAAATTAAACACGTGGCCTGGTTCATTACCAAGTATCAGATCCAGTGTGGCCTCCCCTCTTGTCGGCTCTTTGACATACTGTGTCACGGTGACTGGATGGGCGGCACGGTGGCACAGTGGTTAGCACTGCTGCCTCACAGCGCCAGAGACATTCTCCCCATGTCTGCGTGGGTTTCCTCCGGGTGCTCCGGTTTCCTCCCATAGTCCAAAGATGTGCAGGTCAATTGGCCATGCTAAATTGCCCATAGTGTTAGGTGCATTAATCAGAGGGAATTGGTTCTGGGTGGGTTACTCTATGGAGAGTTGGTGTGGACTGGTTGGGCTGAAGGGCCTGTTTCCACACTGTAGGGAATCTAATCTAAAAGCCTCCTGCACGCATTGGGCAAAACTTGATCCATCCGACATACTAGAGTTATATAATTTCCAGTCAATGTTGGGCAAGTTAAAGTCCCCCATAATGACCACCCTGTTCCTTTCACTCCTACCCAGAAACACTGATGCAAAATACACATTTAGTATCTCTTCTTGAAATGAAAACAGAAGATGGTAGAAATTCTTAGTACATGAGTCATTATCTGTGATGAACAGCCTGAAAAGGTCAAGTTGACTGATTCTCCCTCAGATGCAGCCTAACCTGCTCAGCGTTTCCAGAATTTTCTATTTTGTTTTTTATTGTACAGTCATCAATCAGGCATATGTGAAATGCTGTTTGGGTTCAGCTGTTGCACATTCTTTTGACAAAGGTACAATGTAATGGAATGTTAAGAACCTACAGGGAAAAAACAAAATGGCACAAAATATGGCACATATGCCTGTTAAAATCAGACCGTTTTGGTTAGCATCCTGTATGGAGGCTTGTGCCCAGCGATTCTATTTCAGGTTTCAAGCATCATTTGGATTCTGGGCTCCAGTTTGCCCACCGGTAAAAGGGACTTCCATACCAAACGTTTTAATCTTGTAATGAACTTTTTGTGGAGTTTACATATAAATTTTGACCATTTCTCTTGGACCTGATCTTGTGGATCACAAAATGGAAGAGATAGGTGAGCTGATTTCAACCAATTTATGCCTCTTGTTCCTATCTTTATACATTTCCAGACAAACTAGGCATAACAAACATCAAAATTGGTACCTTTGATTTGCAAGTGTATCTGAAACAATAAATTCACATGGAAATCCTGAAAAGTAACTTGAGGGAATTATGAAATACCATAGCAGTTACTTATTGGTGGAAACATCTGTTATTTTTAGATTCAACTCTTACTCTATAAAACACATTTGAATAATGAAGTAGAATTAAGATGATATTGTTAGTAAGCAATGTCTCCCTTTTATGTATAGGTTGACTGGGTCCAGTGTGATGGCAGCTGCAACCAGTGGTTCCACCAGATCTGTGTAGGTGTGTCCTCAGAAACAGCAGAAAAGGAGGACTATATCTGCATCAACTGTACTGTAAAAGACCAGAACAACAGGAAACAGAATGGCCAGGGCTAGTGTTTGGCAGCGTGCTAATGAATCACATACTCCACAAGAAGCAGTGGATTTGGTATCTCTACAACCCACAAATGGTGCTATATCTCTACTCATGGGATCATCTACAAGGACACTCAAAATTTTCCACCTTTGTATTTTCTCATTCTTGTAAGAACTTTTTGTCTGTGGTTGTGAAAGTATACGATGCTGGCTACACCCAGGGTTTTCTACCCGTTGTGGGGGCAATTGGCTCTGGTTGAACAATGCCATACCCCTATATCTCGTCTGAGACTTGCCTGCATAGATACCCAATCCTGTTGGGTGTTAAAGATATGCAAACACCAAAAAAAATTTTTTTTATGGGGTCCTCTGTTCAGTACAATATCTTAATCTTAGAGAGATTCTGACTTGTGTTTTGTAGGTTAGTTTTATTTATCTCAGCAATAACAGGTTTGTGAGTTAAAGGGCCAGATACAATTTCTCAAGTTTGGCTGTTGTACAGAATGCAGGAATTTAGGCTCCTAGTGGCACAGGAAAATTGGATAATCTGTAATCATACTGCCTACGCTGTACTTTGGCTTTTTTGGTAGCTTGTATCTAATGTTGCAGTCTCCTTTGTGAAATAAACCTTTGTTTATGAATGAGCTTTGCAGGCTGCAGTTTGTAATGCACCATATTTGAAAATCTATAATTTATAGACAGTGCATTGCCATTTCTGCACCAAATTTAAACATCAGATGCACTGGTACTGTGGCAACAATGAAGGCTGACAGATTGTGGGGAAATAAAATAGAGGCTTAATTAATTCCACTTTGCTCAAATCCTGATGAAATCATTAGCAAATAGCACAAACGGAATAATATTTCCAAAGTCACTGCAGCAATGCCTACATAGGTAATCTTGGCTGTAACTATTGGGTTTAGGAGTGATGTCTTTTTAATCCATTTGCCTATTAGCGTTGACTCTCATTACTGGTAACTTTGAGAGCATCAGCACCAAATATTCTCAAATCTTCAGTAATAACAAATGAGCAATAGAGAATAACTTAAACCTGATGTAATTAGGTGAAACAACTAAAGTGCTATCATGTGAATCTGTGGTTCAAAATTTGCCCTCCAGTTTAAGTTTTCACTGATGTGATGTTTTTCGAGTGAAATGGGCAGTTCTGAAGTTTTGGTTGTGAGATATTGATGGTTATAGAGTCATAGATTCATACAGGATCTAATAGATCCTTTGGTCCAACTTGTCTGCGCTGACTAGACATCCCAATCTGACATAGAACATAGAATCCCTACGATGTGGAATCGCCACCAATCCTTCGAAGAGTAACCTGCCCAGATCCATTCTCCTAGGCTCTTGTCTGATGTTTACCCCTGACTAATGCACCTAGCCTACACATGACTGAACACTACAGTCAATTTAGCATGGCCAGTTCACCTAACCTGCACATCTTTGGATTCTGGGAAAAACCAGAGCACCTGGATGAAACCCACGCAGGCACTGGGAGAATGTACAAGCTCCATACAGGCAGTCGCCCAAGGTTGAAATCAAACCTGGGTCCCTGGTGCTGAGGCAGCATGCTAACCACAGAGCCACCTAGTCCCATTTATCAGCATTTGGCCCATATCCCTTTATGAAGAAGAGTCACTGGACTTGAATCGCTAACTCTACTTTCTTCTTACATATACTGTTAGACTTGCTGAGTTTCTCCAGCAATTTCTGTTTTTGTGAAGTATTGCTTGGCTGCTGTAATTTAACCTGGGATATTACAATGGTATATAAAAAAATGAAAATAACACCAGGCAGAAACATCCCCACTGTCCCCAAAAAATCTTGAATCCTTTGGTTTATGACTGTCCAATTTTTAGCAATGGCCTGATATGCGATCAATGTTAAACCAACTTTGCAACTAAAACTTTTATGTTCTTTTGGATTTTTAAGAGTTTTCAAAAATAAATTTCTATAGAAAAGATTTCTGGTGAGGTATTGGCAAAGACTACTTGGAAATGTTTTGCCATGTATCTTGACTTTATGGAATCAGAGGTTATGTGGCAGGTGGGAACAAAAATTGGTTTAGAGGAAAGTGTAATGAATGTATTTTTGAGAATGGAAGATGATTTCCAGAGGGGTATTGCAGATTTTAGTATTGTAGGGAGTAACATTGAGAAGTCAGCAAATATTACAAAAATTGATCACATGGTCAGGAATTTCAGGTGGAAAATTTGTGCAAGGAAATATTCAACAGATTGTTTATCTATACATCTCAGTATCCAGAGGGACTTTGGAGTACATTTATTTTTTTAAAATTCATTCATGGGATGTAGGCATCGTTGGCAAGGCCAGCATTTATTGCCCATCTCCCAAATTGCCCTTGTGAAGGTGTTGGTGAACTTTTTGTATTACTTGGAGTGTAGGTACTCTGCTGTTAGGGTGGAGAACTCCAGGATTTTGTCCAAAAGACTATGAAGAAACAGCAGTATAATTACAATAAGAATGATTTTGACTTGGAGGGTATCTTATAGGTGGTGCTGTTAAGGAGTCTTGATTTGGAGATGCCACTGTTGGACTGGGGTGTACCAAGTTAAAAATCACAACACCAGGTTATAGTCCAACAGGTTTATTTGGAAACTAGCTTTTAGAGCGCGGCTTCTTCATCAGGTGGTTGTGGAGTATAAGGTTGTAAGTCACAATTTATAGCAAAAGTTAACAGTTTGATGTAACTGAAATTATATATGGTGAGTTGCTGCAGTGCATCTCATAGTCCACATTGCTGAGTCTCTATGCATTTGTGTTGAAGTTGGTGAATGGAGGGCCATTCAAGCCAACTGCTTTGCCCTGGATGGTGTTGAGCTTCGTGACTGTTGGAACAGCACTAATCTAGGCAAGTTGAGAGTATCACTTGACTTGTGCTTTGTTGATGGTGAGCAAGCATTGGAAACACACCATCTGATTTACTTGCTAAGAAATTCCTATCCTCTGATCTGCTCCTGTCACCATTGTATTTATATGGCTAGTTCAGTTCCGTTTTGGTCAATAATAACCCTTAGGATCTTGGAGACTCAATCATAATAATGCCATGTGTGGGAGAGGATGGTTAGATTCTCTCTTCTCAGATATGATCGTTGCCTGACACTTGCATCATTACCTTCCATTTATCCATCTAAGTCTGGATATTGTCTCGGTTTGGCTGCATATGGATAGTGGCTACTTCTGTGTTTGAGGAGTTGCATTATGCAGTCATTAATGAATAAATCACTTCTGATGTTATGAAGGAGGGAAGATCATTAATGATGTAGCTGAAGATGGTTACCATAACACCACAGGATGTAGGAGCAGAGGTAGTCTACTCAGCTGATCAAGAAAGATCCTGGCTGATCTGATGATCCTCAACTCCACTTTCCAACCTTTTCCTTCTAACCCTTAATTCCATTACTGATTAAAAATCTGCCTATCTCAGCCTTGAACATACTTAACAACCCACTATTTATATGGCTAGTTCAGTTCCGTTTTGGTCAATAATAACCCTTAGGATTCCACAGATTCTAGGTTGGTCCTACGATACTTTCCTGAGGAACTCTTACATTTTGGGGCTAAGATGATTGACCACTACCATCTTTCTATGACTCCAGGAAACCAGAAATGACTCCAGCCAGCAGAGAGATTTCCGCTGATTTTCATTGACACTAGTTTTGCTAGGGCTTCTTGATGCAATACTGTCAAATGTTGCCATGATGTTAAGGACAATCATTCTTACTCTTGCCTTGGTGCAAACATAGAAAAAATGAAATTAGGGGTGTGCCCCTAAACTGAGCTTCATTCAGCAGGTAATTGTTGGGTAAGTGCTGCTTGATAGCACAGTCAACTACCCACCTGTCACTTCGCAGATAATCAAGTAGACAGGCGGTAATTGGTCAGGTTGGATTATTACCTTTCTTTCGTGGACTGGATGGATCTGGGCAATCTTCTACATTGTAATGAGATCAGCCAGATGGACCTCTCAATGTGAGCCCTGGCTGACAGATAAAAACAGGGGTTTTAGAGGTTCTGCTCACTCTTGAGAGCTGGCTTGAAGGGAGCTGGCCCAGGGTTAAGTACTGTGCACAAGTAAGTAAAGGATGACTTAGCGATGGGATATTGAGCCCTCTCGAGTTATTTCAGTGGCAATGAAGGAAGAAAAAATACAGTCCTGAAGACATTCGCTTGCAAAAGTCTTTGAGTTGGGATGAGTATTTCTGGCTTCAGTCATTATTTGAGAGCTTGACTCATTCGATCCTGCCATCGAAGTGTGGGCCCAGTATATGGAAAGAATGCAATATTTTTCTTGGGCAAATGGCATTGGGGCAGATGAAAAGGGGTGCGTAATTCTACTGACAGCTTATGGGGCTGCAGTTTTTTCTGTTATTAGAAGTGAAATGTTTCCTGAGTCACCAGGTACTAAAACCTTTCAAGAGTTGACAGATTTAGTTAAGGGATTAGAGGAACCTCCTCTAATTCTCCGATACTATCAATTTGACTCAGCAGTTCGAGAACCAGAGGAATCAGTGTCAGGATTTTTGACGAGGCATGTGACCCAAAGATGCTGAGAGACAGTTTGGTATGTGAGATTAATGATGTAACCATGCAAAGTACTTACTGGCTGAAACCCAACTAGACTTCAAACAGGTATTATAGTTGACTTTGTCATCAGAAGTGGAGCTTATGAATTATAGGGTATGCCGATAGAAGTGGATACCATCGCCAGGCTGATTGGGCTTGAGGGACACCACTTGAGTAAAGGGATTAGTTTCATTCAGGATATATCCTGAACAGAGGGTTTTTAGGTCAGCCCACAGCAAAACCCCCAAACAAAGCCAAGCCTCGGCCAAACGGTTAATGTTTTCTTCAGGATCCGGACTAGCAAGCCATTGTAGTTGTTGCCGTATGCAGACTCAACAGCAAAGAAATTCCACTCGGTCTGAATTGAGTAAGAGAACTCATAGGCTGGTATCCAAGAGAACGCACACCCTTGAAAACCCACCTACATCTGGGTTGGAAGAGTTAAATTGCTTAGCAACATCAAAGTCAGAACCAATCAAAATAAACATCTGGTTAAATGGTCACCTGGTTTTAATGAAGATAGGTATCAGTGCGACTGTATCAGTGAGTGCAGAACCAGTCTTTAACAAAATTTGTTCTGGACCCCAACCTTTACATTTGTCATAGACCTCGGCTAGACTGAGAACCGATACTGGGAACCTTTACAGATTAAGGGTACAACTTCAGTTCCAGTCTCATGTAAGAAGCAGCTGGTTCAATTGCCACTGATGGTAGTAAAAAGCTCAGGCCCAAGCCTGATGGGGCAAAATTGGTTGAGAAAAATCATCTTGATTGGCTCAACATTTTTTGATTAGAAAATGGCTACCTGAGTGAAGTCCTAATTAAATATCTGGACATTTTTCATGAAAATCTAGGGATTGGGAAAGCAAATCTTAGCAGGACTTATACACTTAATGGTAAGGTCCTAGGAAGTGTTGCTGAACAGAGAGACCTTGGAGTGCAAGTTCATAGCTCCTTGAAAGCAGAGTCGCAGGTAGATAGGGTAGTGAAGATGGCGTTTGGTATGCTTTCCGTTATTGGTCAGAGTATTGAGTACAGGAGTTGGGAGGTCATGTTGCGGCTGTACTGGACATTGGTTAGGCCAATGTTGGAATATTGCGTGCATTTCTGGTCTCCTTCCTATCGGAAAGATGTTGTGAAACTTGAAATGGTTCAGAAAAGATTTACAAGGATGTTGCCAGGGTTGGAGGATTTGAGCTACAGGGAGAGGCTGAACAGGCTGGGGCTGTTTTCCCTGGAGTGTCGGAGGCTGAGGAGTGACCTTCTAAAGGTTTACAAAATTATGAGGGGCATGGATAGGATAAATAGGCAAAGTCTTTTCCCTGGGGTAGGGGAGTCCAGAACTAGAGGGCATAGGTTTAGGGTGAGAGGGGAAAGATATAAAAGAGACCTAAGGGGCAACTTTTTCACGTATGGAGTGAGCTGTCAGAGGATGTGGTGGAGGCTGGTACAATTGCAACATTTAAGAGGCATTTGGATGGGTATATGAATAGGAAGGGTTTGGAGGGATATGCTGGCAGGTGGGACTAGATTGGGTTGGGATATCTGGTCGGCTTGAACAGTTTGGACTGAAGGGTCTGTTTCCATGCTGTACATCTCTGACTCTTATGACTATCAAAGGATCCAAGGCCACCTTCTATATTGACCAGGAAACCATTCCAGAATTCTGCAAGGCCTGCCCAGTACATACAAAATTAGAGACTGAAATCAGAAGGCTGGAAAGTGAAGCATCAAAACAGCGCAGTTTGCTGAATGGGCAGTACCAGTCACATTGATTGTGAAACCTGATAGGTCAGTTCAACCTTTTAAAAAAATGGTAAACTGCTTCTCACAACTTGATAAATACTCAATCCCTCACATAGAAGATTTGCATGCAAAGCTGGCGGGGAAAGCTGTCCTTCATGAAGCTTGACAAGCCATGCAGACCTGCAATTGTGGTTAACTGAGGTTTCTCAGAAATATGCTCCAGTTAATATCCATGAGGTTTGAATGACTATACTGGACTGCCATTTGGGGACCATCAGTCTCCCATTTTTCAGCAGATGATGTAGAACATTTTACACAGTCTACCCCAGGTGGCAATTTATCTGGATGATATGCTAATAACAGGGAAGACCAATGAAGACCACTTAGAGAACTTGGATATTGTCCTTAGATGTTTATCTGAGGGGGGTGGAGCGCATGCCTTAGAAGGGAAAAATGTGTGCTCTCGGCATCCCAAGTGACCTACTTGGGCTATGCAGTCAACAAGATAAACTGCGGATAATCAAAAGAGCCCTGGCTCCCACATCTGTACTGGAGTTTAGGACTTTTCTTGAATTGGTGAATTTTTAAGGAAGGTTCACACACAACCTGGCCTCCATCCTGGCAACCTTATATCTGCTATTGAGAAAGGATCAGGTTTGGAAACTGTTTGTAGCTAAAATGTAGCCTTTGGGGAAGTGAAGAAGCAACTATCATTGTCTAAGGTGCTGATTCCAAGCAAAAACTGGTGCAATGCCTGCCTGTATGGTGTCAGAGTGGCATAGCTCACAAATGGCCAAATAGAGAGGGATGCCTAAGAATACGTGCTTTCCAATCTTTGGCTGATGCAGAGTGCAGATATGCCTAGATAGAGAAGGAAGGTTTGACGGTCGACTTTAGGTGTGAGGAAGTTCCACCAATACATTTATGGACATAAATTTGTTATAGTAACAGATCACAAATCTCTGCTAGAACTACTCAAAGGACAAGACTGTGCTACCCATTGCTTCAGGTCAAATTCAGTGGAAAGCTGTTTTCTAAATGTGTACAGTTACAAGTTGGAACACCATCCAGGAGGCCAAATGGCAAATGCGAATGCCTTGAGCCGTCTCCCACTGACAGATGCACTACTGATGGTAGTGTCACTGGAAGAATCCATTCTGGTTTAAACTTTCTGGATAGCCTTCCGGTCATTGCTAACAGCATCAAACTGTGAATGGCAAAAGATCCAGCCCTGGCAAAACTATAAAACAGCTGGTGGTGATAGGGAGCACCAAAAAGGCCTCACAACCAGAATGGAAACCTTTCTGGACTTGGTGAGAACAGATCACTGTAAAGGATGACATTTTATTATGGAAACCAAGAGTGATTTCCTGAGCAAAGATCGCTGCCAGATATTGGCTGAACTGCAAGATATTTTAGGGATGTCCAAAATGAAGATGTTAGCAAGAAGTTATGTCTGGTGGCCAGGATTGGAAGAAGACATAGTGACATTGGTGGGGCAGTTCCCAGAGTGCCAACAAAGTCAAAAAATTAATACCAGCTGCCCCCTCCTCATTCATGGTGATAGTCGAGTAAACCTTGGACTCAGTTATGTGTCGACAATGCTCTTTCGTGGGCCCTATGTTCTTAGACATGGTGGAGGCCCACTCAAAGTAGTTGGATGTGCATAGAGTTCATTCTTCAAACATTGGGACCAAAATAGAAAAGCTGGGAGTATCCTTTGCAGGACATGGGCTCCCAGAAGTGTTGGTTACAGACAATGGGCCATCATTTACCAGCAGGGAATTTGAGTATTTCTGAAACTCGAATAGCATTCAGCATATGAGGACAGCTCCATACCATCCATTGTCCCAACAGTCTGGTGGAAAAAACAGTTAGACTTCGAAGGCAGGCTTAAAGAAACAGCCTATAGCTTCATTTGACACTTCCCCCCATGCAACTCCAGGGATAGCTTCACCAGAGTTGCTAATGGGGAGAAGACTCGCACCAAGTTAAAAATGATCTTCCTGGGCCAGGATGGGGGTTGAAATGGTATCAGGAATGCCAGTGCCAAACACAAGATTCTTCTAAGCATGAGAGAGTTTACTTTAGGGGATGAAGTTTGTTACCAAAACCATGGAAATAGCCATGCACAGATAAGAGGCATGTCGACACGCAGTCAAGTTCCATGACATACGATGTTCAGTAGGTGAGGCAGTCCTCTCATGAAAAGCTGCAAACTTACACATAGGACAGAAGTAAAGCATACCCGGCCCCTCAGAACAGCTCAGGTCTGTCGGAACCCATGGGTTCTCCCCTTCCATCTAACTGCTGAAGAAACCTCGGAGTCTGATATGAATGCAGAGAATATCACAGCTTCGTCCCTTTACTGTTGGAAGAAATTCATCCTCCTCTTCAAAGATACTCTGGGCACAAGAGGTGGGATACTGTCTGGCAGTCACCTGTATCCAAGGTTAAGTCAGAGGAATGGGATCCAGTGTGGGAATGCCCCAGAAGAAGCTACACGTAAAACAACGGGTCTACATCTCGACATGGGGGGAGGGATGTAGCAATTGTAACAATGTCAGCCAGATGGACCTCATAGAATATGAGTTCCCTAATTAGACAAGATTAACAGGCCTGATCTAGGACGCCCGACCGACAGATGTAAACAGTAGTGTTTAGAGGGTGGTGGGTACCTCAGGGCATAGAGTGCTTTATTTCCACCTCCAATTTTATTTTGATATAATCTCGAACTCTCCCTTTTATTTACTTCACTTACGCATTACCCATTTTAGACTTTGCTTGTTAATGTTTCACTAGCTATGTGGGTATTTTCCTGGTGGTGGAAACTATAGAATAAAATTCTTGCACAATGG
Organism: Chiloscyllium plagiosum; assembly: GCF_004010195.1. NCBI lineage: Eukaryota > Metazoa > Chordata > Chondrichthyes > Orectolobiformes > Hemiscylliidae > Chiloscyllium > Chiloscyllium plagiosum. The sequence goes on from NC_057735.1 coordinate 50,138,502, forward strand.
TGTCATTTTACTGAGTTGCTACCCATACACACACAGCCATGGGTGATGTGGGGAAATGTAAGCACTACTGCTGTGCAGTGGTCATATGTGAGGGGAAAAATTAAAATAAATCGGTATGTTTACACTAAGAGCTGGCTCTGACGAAGATAGCTAAGCACTTGTAAGTAAAGGGTGACTTTGTGATGGGATGTTGACCTCGGTGGAGTTATTTCAATACCAATGTAACTATTATATAACTTTGGCTAGGGTGCAGCTAGTTCTGGAGCACACACCTTGCTGCGGTGTTGTCGGAACCCATAATCTTTTCCATATCCAGTGCCTTCTGCCATTTCTTGATTGCAAGAGGCATGAATTGAATTGGCTGAAGACTGATATCTGTGATTCTGGAGACCTCAGGAGGAGACTGAGATAGATCGACTACTCAGCATTTTTGGCTGAAAATGATAGGTCTTTTCTTTTATCTGTGCTAGGATTCCCATCATTAAGGATGGGAATATTTGTGGAGCTTCTTCCTCCAATGATTTGCCCACCACCATTCACAAATGGATTTGGTGGGACTACAGAGTTTAAATTTGATTTGTCAATTATGGGATCGCTTAGCCCATCTTTATATGTACTCGGTGTGTCGCTGGCTAGTCCAACATTTATTGCTCATTCCCTGGATGCCCTTGAGAACAAGGTGCCTTTTTGAACCACGTGCTGTATCACATATGATATCCTCTTGCCATCAGATTGATTTTCCGGATAGGTAAGCCATATTGGAAAACATTCCTAGAATTTGTATAAAGTGCTTGTATAAGTTCCAGCTAGAGAATTGTGTACAGTTCTGGTCACTGCAATACAGGAAGATATGTTCATACCAGAAAAGGCACATCGGAGATTTATAGTGATTTTATCAGGTTTTGAGAATTTTAGTTGGGAAGAAAGATGCAGATAGACTGATGATTTCTGAGGAGATTTAATCGAGGGGCCTGGATAAAGTGCGTATGAAGTATCATTTCTTTAGCAGTGAGGGCAACAAACAGGAAACCTGAATTTAAACTAATTGATAAAAGACATAAAAGGGAGTTGAGAGTACACCCAGAAGATAGTAGACATCTGAAACTCACTGCCTGAGAGGTTAGTAGAGATTATCATGTTTAAAACGTACTTGGATATGCTCTTGAAGCGCAGTAACAGGGAAACAGAGAAAAAGTGAGAAAGTGAGATTAAGATGGCTAGTTCTTCCAGCTGACACTATTCTAATGGCTGAACATGTTCTGCACTATTGACAGAGAAGAATAAAAAGACATTAACTGCGAAAGTTACAGTCACATCATTCTAACATTGCTGATCTTCCAATCCTGAGGTTTCAAACTGATACTATTCTTTGAAATATTTGGATCATAAATGTTCTGGCTTTAACAGAACATTTTTTTTTTGCTGACTTTGACAATAATTCAGTTTCCAGCTAACCAATCTCCCTCTTCTCCGCACCCTTTAGATTCCATTTTCTTGAGCTGCTATGTTATTTCAAAATCAGATATGACATGGACAGCACATTCCCCTCAATGAATGCTTCAAATGAACAATATCCTGTTTTTTATCTGCTGTTAAATGGGTCAAGAATACCATATTTAACATTTTAGATATGCTATAAATTAACAAATATAATTTGGACAATCTGAGTAAATACCAGAAATGTCTCTACAGTTGTGGATATGTGGATCTGGCAATTGTTAGTAAGGACTGTATATTTCACTTTCCAAAATATTTAGAGGTTTTGACTACAACTGGCTGCTGATAAATATGTTGCCTTATGGGTTATCCTCTTCTGTTGCATGGAAACCATTTATGATATGGCAGGATCTGTGGTTCATTCTACACCATGGTTGGAATGTATATAAAACCTTAAAGCGTAGGAGCAGAAATTAGGCAATTCAGCACATTGAGGCTGCTCTGCCATTCAATCATGGCTGATACGTTTCTCAACCCCATTCTCATTCTTTCTCTCCATAATCCTTGATCCCCTTGATACTCCAGAATCTCCCATCTCAGTCTTTAATATACTCAAAGAACTAGCCTCCATAGCCTTCTGTAGCAATGAATTCCACAGATTCATATCTCAGAACAATCCACATCTTCCATTAAAGCAAATATGGCAGATCTAATGGTCTAATGGAACTGGATGCTGAAAATGTGTTGCTGGAAAAGCGCAGCAGGTCAGGCAGCATCCAAGGAGCACGAGAATCGACGTTCCGGGCATGAGCCCTTCTTCAGGAGGCCTTCCTTCCTGAAGAAGGGCTCATGCCCAAAACGTCGATTCTCCTGCTCCTTGGATGCTGCCTGACCTGCACTTTTCCAGCAACACATTTTCAGCTCTGATCTCCAGCATCTGCAGTCCTCACTTTCTCCTAATGGAACTGGATGAGCAACACTGTTCAAATCCCAACATAGGAACTTCAACAAATTAGTAATTTATGACCATGATGTTCTCTGATTACTTTGAAGTCTTAACTGGTTCTTACACACTTCAAGGAAGAAAAACTGGTATTCTTACCTAATCTGTCCTATGTGACTCCAGTTTTAGAAAATATCATTCACAGGACATTAGTATTGTTAGTATTCCACTTTGTTGCCCTTGAGAAAATAGTGGTGAGCTGAAGACTGTAGCAGTTGAAGGGAATATGGTTAAGATTAGATTAGATTACATGACAGTGTGGAAACAGGCCCTTCGGCCCAACAAGTCCACACCGACCCGCCGAAGCGCAACCCACCCAGACCCCTACATTTACCCCTTACCTAACACTACGGGCAATTTAGCATGGCCAATTCAACTGACCTGCACATCTTTGGGCTGTGGGAGGAAACCGGAGCACCCGGAGGAAACCCACGCAGACACGGGGAGAATGTGCAAACTCCACACAGTCAGTCGCCTGAGGCAGGAATTGAACCCAGGTCTCTGGCACTGTGAGGCAACAATGCTAACCACAGTGCCACCGTGCCGCCCACTAAGGTACGTCCAAAAGCTGCGGGCTAGGCAGTTCCAGGATTTTGATCCATTAATGATGAAGGAAAGACCGTAGGTTCAAAGTTAGAATATATTGTGACTTGGAGGGAATTTATATCTTATACCTGTCACGTTAAGCATTTGCCATCTGGTTTTGGACTCCCCTACCCTGGGGGAAAGACATTGACTATTCACCCTATCTGTGCCACTCACGATTTTACAAACCTCTATCAGGTCACCCCTCAGCCTCCTACATTCCATGAAGAAAGGTCAATCCAGCCTGTTCTTATAACTCAAACCTTACAGTCTTGGTAACATCCTGAGAAATGTTTTTGCACCCTTTCCAGTTTATTAACATACTTCCTACAGCAGAGCAACTAGAATTGTACACAGTATTCCAAATGTGGTTTTACCAATTTCTCATACAGCTGTAACATGATGTCCCAACTCCCCGTACTCAGTGCTGTGACCTATGAAGGCAAGCATGCCAAATGTCACCTTTACAACCACGTTCTCCTGTGACGACAGTTTCAAGGAACTCTGTACCTGCACTCCCTGGGTCTCTATTTGACAGCACTTCCCAGACCCCTACTATTAACTACTCATAGCCACCAGGTCCTTTCCTGCCCTTGTTTGTCTTACCAAAATGAAACACCACACATTTATGAGTACTAAACTCCACCTTCCATGTCTCGGCCCACTGGCCCAATTGATCAAGATCCCATTGTACATTAGAAATCCTTCTTCACTGTCCACCAATTTTGATGTCATCCGCAAACTTACTAACCCAGCCTCCTGTACTCCCACCCAAATTGTTTATAAAAATGACACACAATAGTAGACACAGGACTGATCCTTCCAAACCTCAGCTATCCAGATTAAACTTCATTTGCCATTTCTGCACCCAATTTTCCAATTGATGTAAATGTTGATGTATGTTTTGAGAATCCTTCCTCACTATCCCTCAGAACTCCAATTGTCGTGTTGTCTGTAAAGTTATTAATCAGACCACTTACATTTTCATTTAAATTAATTTTATATATATTACGAACAACAGATGTCCCAGCACTGATCCTTTATGAATACCATTCGTAACAGAACTCCAGAAAAAAACACCCTTCCATCGCTGCACTTTGTCTTCTATGACCAAGTCAATTTGTATTCAACTCACCATTGATCCCATCTTCTGGAGTGGTGTACCATATAAAGTCTATGGAGACAATATCTAACACCTTCATTCTCACTTATCATCGTTGTCACTTGCTCAAAAAACTCAAAACAAGTTTGTAAGACAAGACTTCCCCTCACAAAACCATGCTGACTCTCTCCACTAGGTCCATGCTTTTCCAAATGCGAATAAATTCTGTCCCTGAGGATCATTTCCCTATCACTATTGAAAGTTGCTGTAAACCATCCCCTCATTCGAGGAAGTTGCCCTTATGGGACTTTCAAAGTTAAAAAATCATTCAATACCAGGTTATAATCCAACAGGTTTATTTGGAAGCACCAGCTTTTAGAGCACCTTCATCAGGTGGTTGCGCAGGTTAAGGTCATGCTCACAGAATTTATAGCCAAAGGACTCCAGTGTCACAGAGATGTGATACAATAACAATATAAGATTAAAACTTTCATCTTTTATAATGGGATATGCTGGTTTCTGTTCTTTGAAATGTAAATCCCAGAACTTCTTTTAAATTACAGACCTCATACTTATTGTTTAAAAACCTGAGCTATCTTGAGAATGCAATTTAATTAAAGAAGCATATCCTCTTATAAAAGTTGAAAGTTTTAATCTAAGATTGTTTAATGTATCACATCTCCATGACATTGAAGTCCTTTGGCTATACATTCTGTGAGCATGATCTTAACCTCCACAGTTAAAAAAAAATCACACAACACCAGGTTATAGTCCAACTGGTTTATTTGGAAGCGCTAGTTTTCAGCGCGTAGCTTCTTCACCAGGTAGTTTTGGAGTATAAGATTGTAAGACATAGAATTTATAGCAAAAGTTTACAGTGTAATGTAACTGAAATTATATATTGAAAAAGACCAGGATTGTTTGTTAAGTCTCTCATCTTTTAGAATGAACATGCTGGTTTTAGTTCTTTCATATGTAAATCGCAGAACTTTTTTAAAGTTATATTCTCAAGTGAACTTTAACAACTGGTGTCATGTCGGCCCAGATAATGCATTGAAGATGTGAGGTGTCCTGTGTGTGAGAAACAAAAGCCCACTCACATCAATAATTTCAGTCCGAGACCAAATTTCTGAATCAGCCATTTATTTGTACATCTATAGGTGGGTGCTTTGTCTAATTGCCAGGTAAGGCAATGACAAAATGCACAGTATATCCCAAAAAGCCCTTGCAATTTATACAGTTTCTTTTCCCATATGTTTTCCTTATTCCATTGTTTGTTCCCTGCTTTGCTTACGTCACTCATTTCCTTAAGACTGATCCCACAACTTCTGTTTATCCTGTCTTGTCCGTGACAAACTCTTATCTCTGACTCCCATAAGGGTGTTTGACGTCAGTCTATTGTAGATTATTGATTAGGCATATCTTTTCTTCTATCAGCATCTATTTCCATCCAGAGGCCACTTTGACCTCTTTGATTAGGGTTTGTTCCTGTGTCTCCGTGTAAGGGAGAAACAGGTGCTTTCCTGTTTGCCCATATATCCACCATTGTTCTGTATTCACGTCTCATGCTAACGTATCCTTTCTTTTTGCTGAATATGTATTTTCTCATTCCTGTTCTGTATCAGAATTTATACTTGCAGAAATAACATTAATTCATTTATATCCCACATGTGTGAGGCTGTCTGTGCCACAATGTTCAAACTGATTCTAATCTAAAAAACAGATTTACTGAATCTTACATGGATTCATGCAGTTTTTGAGCAAAATAAAATGTAATTCTGCAAGTATAAATTCACCCCAGTGGGTGGGGGTTATGAGTGTCTGTGAGAGAGTATGTGTATGTGTGTGAGTGTAAAGGGATATAAGTCTGTGAGAGGGTGCGTGTGAGTGTATGTGTGCCCGTATGAGAGAAAGCTTGTGTACGAGAGAGGGTCTGTGTGAGTGTGTGTAGTGCAGTAGGGTCACCTATAGTGTGACATGAACCCAAGGTCCTGGTTGAGGCCATCCCCATGGGTACCAAACGTGGCTATCAGCCTCTGCTCGGCCACTTTGTGTTGTCTGTCCAGAAGTCCACCTTGGAGGATGGTCACCCGAAGGTCCAAGGTCGAATGTCCCAGACCGCTGAAATGTTCTCTGGGAGGGAACACTCCTGTCTGTTCATTGTTGCGCAGTGTCCATTCATCCGTTGTCGTAGCCTCTGTTGGGTCTCGCCAATGTACCATGCCTCAGGGCCTCCTTGCCTTCAGTGTATGAGATCGACAACGTTGGCTTAGACGCATGAGTACCTGCTATGTACTCGAAGTGAGGTGTAACCTCCACAATCGCCTGATGAGGAGCAGCGCTTCCAAATAAACCTGTTGGACTATAACCTGGTGTTGTGAGATTTTTTTAACTTTGTCCACCCCAGCTCCTCCAAGTCATGACTTTCAAAATGAATGTCACGCGGCATTTTTTTTTCCAGGTTGATTCTTAAACTCTGCGCGTTCGTATAAAGATTGTTTATTTGGGACGCACACCCGAATCGAAAGTTTGCCAAACCCCATTTTGGCGCTACATGGGGAGAATGTTGTTGTTGTAATTCACCCAGAAGCCCACTTGGCGGGAAGGCGAGTGGGCGTGGAGACCACGCCCCCCTCCACACCTGTCCTTACCCTCTGCTCTTTGTTATCAGCTTTCTTACGATAATTTATTTTCATTTGAACTTTTCCTTTTGTCTGCGGCTTTTGAAGCACACTGTTTGGCGGCTGCTGCACGTTTTTGTATTTCACAGAATTAGTTTTGTGCCAAAGCTGAATGGAAGTGACCGTTAATTCCTCGCGAGCGCTGACGCTTCAAGCCGGAGCCTGGACCTGGAGCCGCCTCTGCGCATGCGGAGTCCTGGTTTCCGGTCGGCGGGAAAATGGCGGCGGCGGGAGCGGGCGCGGGACTCCGCGGCGGAGCGGCTCATGGGAACCCTGGCACCGGGGCTGTGCAACAGGGACTCAAAGAGGCGCTCTTCGAGGCACTCAGCTCCATCCTGTCCCCCGTGCAGGAAGTACGGGCCGCTGGCGAGGAACAGATTAAAGTCCTGGAGGTGACAGAGGGTGAGTGAATGGGAGGGGGCCGGGGGGAGTGGGAGGATTGGGAGGATTGGGAGGGGGGAGTGGGAGGGTTGGAATGGCGGCGGGGGTGAGGTGACTGGATGGTGAGAGCATAGGCAGAAGGGGATGGGATGCTGAAGGGTGGGAGCTAGGAGGTTTGGTATGGGTGCAGTGAGTAAGGGTGAACATTGAGGAAGTGTGGGGGGACGTTTGGATGTTGAAGGTGTTGGGCAAGGGGGTGGGGGTGAGCATTTAGGGAAGGGGGCTGCAAGAAAGGTATTGTGTTGAGTGAAATGTTGCCTGGATACTGAAACTATCTGTCTCACCTTGTTACAAGACTGGGCAACATCCAGACTTGCCTGATAAGTGGCAAATAACATTCACGTGACACGGTGACAATCTCAAACAATGGGAGATTACTGTGTAGAAGAATTGTCGTAGAGTCATAGAGGTGTACAGCATGGAAACAGACCCTTCGGTCCAATCTGTCCATGCCGACCAGATATCCAGTGATCCAGGCGATTGCTCATAAATGTTTTTTTTAAAGTCTGGAAATTTGGTTTTCTGAAAATTCTTGCTATTATACAGCCGTTTGTGTTCTGTTCTTCAAGATCTTCATTGCAATCAATTCTACGAGTGACTCAGAGTCTGAGCTACTATCATTCATTCGAATTAGTCATGAGGAATGAGCTGTTTGATTGCTGTTCATAAGCAGTTTGTCTATCAGTAGTATAGTACCAGGACTATACTCTTAGTTTTATAATATGCTAAGTTTCCTGAACAAAATAGCCTTGGATTTTTTTTCTTCCATGGGATGACTGCAGGTATCAAGACATCATAGAATCATACCTTGGATCTCTGCAGTGCATGCTGTCATTTTAACTGAGACAATGCTTTTCCTTATGAATTCTAATCTCTTGGTGCTAGGAGTAGAGTCATACAACAATAAAATAGACTGTTCAGTCTAATTAGTCCACGTTGACCATATTTCCAAACTAAACTAGTCCTCCTTGCCTACATTTGGCCCATATCCCTCCAAACCTTTCCTATTTGTATATTTAAATGTTTTTTAAATGTTGTAAATGTACCTGCATTCACTGATTCCTCTGGCAGATCATTTTACACTCAAAGAATGTTTGTGTTTTTTTAAAAAAACTTGCCACTAAATTTCTAATAAAAATATCTATTAAAAAAAAAACTTGCCACTCAAGTCCTTTTTAAAACATTTTCCTTTCACCTTAAAAGCATATCCCCTACTTTCCATCTCCCCTGCTCTAGGGAAGAGACTATGCCCCTAATGATTTTACAAAACCTCTATACGGTCACACCTGAACTCATGTGCTCCAGTGAAAATGTCCCAACCTATCCAGTATTTTTATAACTCAAACCGTCTATTCCTGACAACATTTTTTTTAGATTACTTACAGTGTGGAAACAGGCCCTTCGGCCCAACAAGTCCACACTGATCCTCCGAAGAGCAACCCACCCAGACCCATTCCTCTACATTTACGCCTTCACCTAACACTGCGGGCAATTTAGCATGGCCAATTCATCTAACCTGCACATGTTTTGGACTGTGGGAGGAAATCTGAGCATCCGGAGGAAATCCATGCAGACACGGAGAATGTGCAAACTTCGCACAGACAGTTGCCCAAGGCGGGAATTGAACCTGGATCATCTTGGGCAATCTTTTCTGAACTCTCAATTTAAAAGTATCCTTCCTGCAGCAGAGTGACCAGAACTACTTATCAAACACAGAAACAGCAGGTATTCTCAAAGGATACGATAATGTCCTCAGGCGAGTAAATTGTAGATTCACTTGTCTTCCAAACATAATTATTCTGTTTCAGTGAAATCATCTCTTATTCTTCTCAACCTGACTGAATATAGGACGTTGCACTTGATTTTTTTTATTAGGTCAATATTGTCATGCAACAAATTTATCTGTATATGCTCTAAGTATGTGAGTGTGTTGGGAAAGTCTCTTGAAAATCCTGAAGTCGCCCTGGAGACTCCTCTCAAGGGGATGATCACAAGAAAAGTTACTCGTGTCAGTTGACCAGAAGTGAAGGATGAGGAACTGCTTCTCCAATCATGGGTCCACTAGTGAAGCTATCAGCAAAAACAGGAGAGAAACAACCTGTGTTTGGAGGAGCAGCGAGCAGTGTTAGTAAGTGCTGACAATGTAGGAGTTTTGAAGGCAAAGGGTCAGGAGTACAGAACCTGTATGGGGGTTGTGCTGAGATCAGGGAGTGGGTGCTGGAAAAAGCAATTTAGGCAAAAGAGGGAGGCTGCAAGGTGTCTGGGGACGTGAAGCATCTGAAAGGCGAATAGTACTGAGTATGAGAGGTCAAGGTTAAGAAGATGAGTGCCTTAATGGGGATGGAGGGAGAACCAGAAAAGAGATGGGCCATGCAAGGACAGTGAGGGAGATGGTCCTGACAGGGGAATAGGATAGATGCAAGAGGTTTGGGGCAGATTTTAAAGCGCTGGTAAACACTACCTTATTAATCAATTCTGATGACTAAATTGCAGCAAATTTGTGTGTAGTTTCTCTTTATTCTCTTCCTTCCTTCTTCAGTAATAGTATTAAATTATCTAGCTTTCAATCTATTGTAACTTGTGGTATCTTTGTAATATTGGGAGATCATTGTTGCTATCTCTGCACCCATTTTTATGTAATAATAGCATATAGGTTTTCAGAATCAGGAGATTTGTTGACTATTACATTTTTACATAATTCATACTTAGTTTTCTCACTTGCGTTAGAAACTTGGTTCCCAACTATTTGTGGTATTAGCTTTGTTGGTTCGGTTGTGAAGACATGCACACAAGTATTTAACTTAATTGTAAAATCGTTACTTTCCATTATAATTTCTTTTATCGCAGGCTCCAAGAGACCCACATTTACAATAGACAATAGGTGCAGGAGTAGGCCATTCAGTCCTTTGAGCCAACACCACCATTCATTATGATCATAGCTCATCATCCTCAATCAGTATCCTGTTCCTGCCTTATCCCCATAACCCTTGATTCCACTCTCCTTAAGAGCTCTATCCAACTCTTTCTTGAAAGCATTCAGAGACTTGGCCTCCACGGCCTTTTGGGGCAGAGCATTCCATGAACCCACCACTCTCTGGGTGAAAAGGTTTCTCCTCAATTCTGTTCTAAGTGGCCTACCCCTTATTTTTAAACTGTGTCCTCTGGTTTGGGACTCAACCATCAGCGGAAACATGCTTCCTGTCTCCAGAGTGTCCAATCCCTTCATAATCTTCTACGTCTTAATCAGATCCCCCCTCAGCCTTCTAAACTCAAGCGTTACATGCCCAGTTGCTCCAATCTTTCAGCGTAAGATAGTACCGCCATTCTGGGAATTGACCTCGTGAACCTACGCTGCACTCCCTCAATAGCCAGAATGTCTTTCCTCAAATTTGGAGACCAAAACTGCGCACAACACTCCAGGTGTGATCTCACCAGGGCCCTGTACAGCTGCAGAAGAACCTCTTTGCTTCTATACTCAATTCCTCTTGTTATGAAGGCCAGCATGCTATTAGCTTTCTTCACTGCCTGCTGTACCTGCATGCTTGCTTTCATTGACTGATGAAAACTAGGAGAAAGTGAGGACTGCAGATGCTGGAGATCAGAGCTTAAAAATGTGTTGCTGGAAAAGCGCAGCAGATCAGGCAGCATCCAAGGAGGAGGAGAATCGACGTTTCGGGCATAAGCCTATCCAGATGTGTCGTAATTTTGTTCTTTATAATTGACTCCAGCATTTTTCCCACCACTGAGATCAGACTAACTGGTCTATAATTCTGTTTTCTCTCTCCCTCCTTTCTTAAAAAGTGGGACAACATTAGCCACCCTCCAATCTGCAGGAATTGATCCTGAATCTATAGAACATTGGAAAATGATCACCAATGCGTCCACGATTTCTAGAGCCACTTCCTTCAGAACCTTTACTTTCACCATTCTCTTTTGACTAATCTGCTTTCATATTCCAGTTAATTTTTTTTTTGTCATCTGGTGTCTAGAATTTAAGTGATGATTAGAGTTATTAGAACAAAACTGAAATTGCTGGAGAGAGACAGCAGCTCTGGCAGCAGCTGCAGAGCGAAAGCAGAGTTAACATCTCAGGTCCAGTAGCCCACCTTTTAGAATTTAGAATTACTAACCTTGACAAAGGTATAAGCTTCCTATTATTGTTAATTGCTAATTAGCCATGGATTGAATAACATTTTTTTTTCTCCTTAAGTCTTTTATATTTCTCAATGGATTGTGTTGATATAATCTATTTCAGAGTTCGGTGTTCACTTGGCTGAGTTGACAGTGGATCCACAAGGTGTTCTAGCTATTCGACAGGTAGGTGCAGAATGTCATGGTAACATTGGTCTGGAGGAGGTCAAGGCAATTAGAGCTTTAAATTTGAAAAACTTGGCCATTATTACAATGAACGAAACCTATGTAAACCAACATAGTGGACCTTCAAAAAATCTTACACTTACTGAGACTCCCGCCCTCGATGAGATTTGAATTATAGAACATATAGGATGTACTCTGAAGCCATGGATAAGCTTAAAACAAGGTCTTTGCAGCACCAAGCCCTTTTAAAAATTTTTTTTTTTTAAATCACGCTTTCATAGGATGTCGGTGTTGTTGACAAGTTTACTATCCATATCTAATTGACCTTGAGCTTGTGGTGATGAGCTGCTTTCTTAAAGTATTGATAACCATGTGGTGTAGGTCCATTGACAATACTGTTAGGGAGGGAGTTCCAGGATATTGACCTGGTGACAATGAAGGAACATCAGCATTCTTCCGAAATAGGAGAGGACAGGCATTTGCTGCTCCTGTCTTTCTAGGTGGCAGGCGGGGAAGTGCTGTGGAGGAAGCTTTGGTGCATTTCTGCTGGGCGTCTTGTAGATGGTATGTTGTGTCGATAATGAAATTAGTTAATGTTTAAGGTAGTAGACAAGGTGCCAGTCAACGTAAAACACATGGGAAACAAACTATAGACAGGTGATAGTGGGTTTATGAATAAAGTTGCTTTTGTGGAATGGAGAGTTCTTTATCTAGTATTCATAGCTACAGAAAATAGTTCCATTCCAAAGATCAAAAATTTACTCCCCAGAGATAAAGATTTCCTTGCTGTGAATTCTGACAAAGACCCAAGTGCAATGATCATTTTAAAATTGAAACCGACAAAGAAATGGTTTGTGAGGATTTGGTCCAGCTCTCACAAGCTATATCATAGCTACATCATTTGGTCCATGGAGTGTGCACCGACCTCCCGAAGAACATTGATCCTAGACCCAACCCCCCACCCTGTCCCCATATCCCTGCATTTGCCATTAGCTAATCCACTTAACTTGCATATTTTGCACTGTGGGAGGAAACCAGAGCACCTGGAAGAAATCCACACAGACTTGAGGAGAACATGCAAGCTCCACACAGACAGTTACCCAAGGCTGGAATTGAACCTGTCTCTGATGCTGTGAGCCATCACTGCTAACCACTGAGCCATTATGGCGCTCCTATATAAGAAAGTGTACTCAATTTAGCAACTAAAAACAGGCAGTCCTTCAGTCAGAAATGTGTTTTCTGTCAAGTCTGCCTGAAAATTTCAGTCATATCCTACTGAGTTGGGCTGAAAGGCAAAGTAAACCAGAAGCATCTCTCCCTCTCTTAACTCCCCTTAAGTTAGACCTAACTAGTTTGAGATTGTTCAGCCTGCCATGTTATTTTTGTTCTGTGTGGCGTACATTGCATTTTTGTGTGATAAGTGAAATTCAGAGCAAACTGTGTTAGATGTAAAATAGTTTAATTTACATTTGATTTGCCCTCAATGAGGTGTTGGCCAGTCATTGTATTCCAAAATGTGGAAGAAAAAAATATGACGACGCATGATTAGTGTCCAGACACACACTATGGTTTAATTATCATGATCCTGGAATTTGCTGCTATATGCTATTCTGTTTTAGATAGTAAAGTTTATGATCATAAGAGATAGGGCCTAGTTTGGGTTACTAACACAACAGCCAATAGATTAGAGTTCAGATTACCAAATATAGATAGCTGATGTGTGTTACGATGTGGAGATGGAACCCCTGTGCTAATTAAAACACTCAGAGGAACTCTCCTCGTAATCTGATGATGATGTGAGTGAAAGAAAACCCCTGATTTTCACTCGTTAAAGAAAAAAAACTATTTATTTTCCTAACAGTGAACTAAACAAAACTATCAGCAAACCCAAACCCTCTTTTTCTAAACTAATCACGATCTGACACCAATGCTATTAAAATGCATTATAATTGGAGCAGTGTTACTAAATATTAAACAATTACTAGACTGTAACTTAATCTGTAACTAAAGTCCGTACAGTGTCTAATGTTGTCGTCTTCTGCATCTGCTGCTTTCTTCCGTCTTTCTGATTCTGCTTTCTTCTCCCTGGCCATCTTCTGATTTTTTTTTGCCTAAGAGTGTCTTTGTATAAAATTCCTTGGTATCTTTCCTAAGGGTGCTTTCTGAGATTTCTTTCAGACCTGTTCAGGGCTATTAGATGTCTTTCACTGGCTTTCTCTCCACCCGATTTTTCAAAAACACAAATTTTTATACCCTGATTACACCTGTAAGTCTTATAGTCGTATTGGTTTCAGTCTGTCAATATTATTATTTTAAATTGGATTGACTTTGAAGGGCTCTAGCAATTGGTCAGATTTGAATTGTTGTCAAAATAGCAACCAAAACTCAGGTATCTATTTAACAGCCAGTTATTACATGTGTCTAGTTTGCAATAGCCTGTCTCCCGTCGAGTGTGTGGTGCTGGAAAATCACAGCAGGTCAGGCAGCATCCGAGGCGCAGGAGAATCAACATTTCGGGCATAAGCCTTTTGTCAGGAATGAGGCTGGGGGTCTGAGAGATAAATGTAAAGGGGGGGGGGGCAAGGTAGCTGAGAATGGCAATAGGTAGATGAAGGTGAGGGAAAAGGTGATAGGTCGGAGAGGAGGGTGGAGTGGATAGGTGAGAAAGATGATGGACAGGTCAGGTGGGCAGTTAGAACCTGTGATAATGTTGGGGGAGGGGAAATGGGGAAACTGTTGAAATCCACATCAATCCTGTGTGGTTGCAGGGTCCCAAGGCAGAATATGAGGCGCTCTTCCTCCAGCTGTCAGGTGGTAAGGGTTTGGCGATGGAGGAGGCCCAGGACCTACAATGTCTTTAGTGGAGTGGGAGGGAGAGTTGAAGTGATTAGTTACGTTGGTGCAGGTGTCCCAGAGATGTTCTCTGAAATGATCTGCAAGTAGGCGTCCCGTCTCCCAGTTGCTGTGTATACTGACAAGCATTTTCTGTCTTAAAGGGGACCATACATTCTTTTCAACTCTGTTATTCTACCCAGCTTCGCAACATGTGTTATCCAAGAAATGTATATGAGCAAAAACATTTAACTAAGCACTTTTTGTCCACAGCTGGCATCTGTAATTCTCAAGCAATACGTGGAGAATCACTGGTGTAATCAATCTGAGAAATTCCACCCACCAGAGACTACTGAGAGGGTAAGAATGGCAGAAGAATGAGAATAATAGAAATCTGTTAGTTTTGGCAATGGGTAACCGGCACCAGTATGAAACAACATAAGACTGAGGTGCTTGGAAATATGGGAAAGCCAGGTACCACTGGAGCAGAAAATAATTAAATAGCTCAGATGTGTGAGCAATCACCCATTGTGACTTCAAACCAATCTAAGATGGGCTTGGTGCATACGTATATTTATATAGAGTTATGATCCCAATGGAAGCCTATAACCTGAATAGAATGGAATACCCAAACAATGCTAACAAATTAATTGAGATGAGATTTCACATGTTAACTTTTACTGTAACAGACCAACCCAAAACCAAAATGCTATTTCAATATAAATTAACAATTTCACTTTAAGATGAACAAAGATAAGTCTGATGAAAATGCAAGCATTCCCTCCTTTCTGTGTGTAGTGTTGATCTCAATTGCCCAATCCTGCAATCCCAGGTGGACATTCCATTGTTTTGCTCAGACTACAGTATCCTAGGCCCCAAAAAGAATCCTCTGCCAGACCTTCAGTGTTTACCACGCAGTTATCTATGACTTCATTTCTGTCTCTGTTCACAGCTTTATTATTCAGTCATTAAACTGTTCCCTTTCTTCTGAGTTGAACCTCTCAAGCCCTTGCTGTTCATGTTCTCCTCAACTGAGACCTTGGGAAACTTGCATGGTTTGTAATACCAAGAGTTCTCTAATTATAGGCTCTGCATACTATTACACAGGCTAAAATTCAGCACTCAGTTTTCTTTTCTGGTCATCAAATTTTTGTCTACATTTTGGATTTGAACCTTGTCCCCCTATCAGGTTAATTTCCAAGGTCCCAGGATCTAATTGTAAGGAATTCCAATTATACCACCATTCCAGTGTTTTTTTTCATTGTGAATTATCTTAAAGGATAGCTCATAAATGCACATTTGGCAACGTACTATTAGGATATTGAACAGAAGGAACAGAGTTGTCTTATTAGTAAGGAATGAAACAGGCAGAAATTGCTGGAAAAGCTGTGCAGGTCTGGCAGCATTTGTGAAGAGAAATTTAATATTAAAATTTCGGGTTGAGTGGTCCTCAAATTTTCGGCTTTTATTCAGTAAGAAATGAAATTAATTCAAGAGTAAAAATTTATGCAGAGTCAGTAAACGTCAAAGCTGTGTGGATAGAATTGAGGAACCGCAAAAGGAAAAAAGAGAATGATGTGAGGTGTTTATAGGCTTCCCAACCGTAGTCAAGATTGGGCAGAAAATAAATTGAGATCAAAAAGGCAGTAAGAAAAGTGCAATTACAATGATTTTGGGGACTTCAGTATGTAGGTGAACTGGGAAATATCTAGTTGATGGCAGATTCCAAGAAAAGGAATTTGTGGAATGAAATGAGATTTTTTGTTTTTGGAGCAGTTTGTGATAGAGCTCACTGGGGATACTTAATTTAGAATTGGTGATCTATAATGAGACAATCTTGAATTTGGAGCTTCAGGTAAAGGTACCCCCTAGGATTTACCCTGCAGTTTGGGAAGGAGAAGCTGGAATCGGATGTAATTGGATGCAATTGCCAGGTAGCAGCGCTGACGAAGGAGCCGCGATCCATAAGCTTGTGCTTCCGAATAAACCTGTTGGACTATAACCTGGTGTTGTGATTTTTGACTGTATATAATTGAGTAAACGTACTACAACAACCAAGAGCCAGAGTTAATTGGAAGGGGAAGCTAGTAGGGACTACAGTGAAGCAGCAATGACAGGATATTTTGAGGGTAATTTAGGGGCAGAAATTCATCCCAAGGAAGAAGAAACATACTATGTGTAGGATGAGGTAACCATGGCTGACAGGGGAAGCATAAAATCAAAAGAAAAAGCATACAGTGTGGTGCATCATAAAACCCCTATAGTGTGGAAAGACATCATTCAACATAACCATTCCTGCACTGACCTTCTGAAGAGCATCCCACCCATCCCATCCCCGGAAACCCATGCAGCCAGGTGGAGAACATGCAAAATCTATACTGACAGTTACCCAAGGCTGGAATTGAACCTGGCACTGAGAGGCAGCAGTGTTTAACACTGAGCCACCATGTCATCCTAGAATCTTTGTGGCCCAAACCACCACTGTAAAGATGAGTAGGAAGCCAGAGTATTGAGCAGCCTTTTAAAGAGTAGCTTCTAAACTTTTAAAAAAGGGCAACCTAAACAATAAGTGGTGGTGGGTGGGGAGGGAATATGAGAGTAAGCAATTTAATAATATTAAAGTAGATTGCTAGGGTTTTTTGTAAGATATCCAAAAGGCAAGAATAGACATTGGGCTGCTGCAAAATTAGGCTGGAGAAGGAGTAATAGGGAACCAAGAAATGGTGGAGGAATAGGTACTTTGCATCAGTTTCCACAGTGAAAGACACCAGCATACCAAAGCTTTGAGAGTCAGTGAGTGGTGTAGTGGCTGTCACTGGGGAAGCTGAAAGGTCTGAAAGTTGATAAATCGCTTAGACTAGATAGACTACATCCTAGGGTTCTGAAAAAGACAGCTGAAGAAATTGTAGAGGCATTGGTGATATTTCGGGAATCATTGGAGTCAGGGAGGGTGCCAAAAGACTGAAAAATGATTAACGTAACGCCCATTTACAAAGGAGGGAGGCAGAAGATTGGAAACTGCAGGCCAGTTAGCCTGGCTTCTGTCTTTGGTATGATTTTAATGTCTTATTAAGGATGAAATTGTGGTGCATGGTAAAATAGGGCAGAGTCAGCATGGCTTTGTCAAGGGGACGTCATGTCTGAAATCTGTCAGAAGTCTTTGGGGACGTAACGAGCAAATTAGACAAGGAAGAGCCAGTGAATGAGTTCTGTTTGAATTTGCAGAGGGCCTTTGACAGGGTCCTGCACTAAACTAGGTTGTTAAATTAATTAAGATCCAATGCAGTAAGAAAGTGCAAAGTTCTGGCTTGGATAGAATATTGACTGACTGGCAGAAGGCAGAAAGTGGTGGTAAAAGGATCTTTTTTCAGGCTGGCAGCTGGTGACTCATGAAGTTTTGCAGCGGTCAATTTTGGGACCACAACTATTCACATTACACATTAATGATGGGGACAAAGGAACTGAGGGCATTTGCTGCTCAGTCTGCAGATGTTAGGTGAAGGGAGAGGTAGTGTTGAGGAAGTGGGGAGGCTGCAGAAAGACTTAGACTGGCTAGGAAAGTGTGCAAGGAAATGTCAGATGGAATGCAATTTGGAAAAATGAGAGGTTATGCACATTGGTCGGAAGAATAGAGATGTAGACTATTTTGTAAATAGGGAAAGGCTTTGGAAATCTGGAGCACAAGTGATTTGGGAGTCCTGGTTCAAGAATCTGTTAACCTTAACATGCAAGCTTAATTGATTGTTAGAAATGCAAATGTAGTGTTAGCATTCATTCAAGAGGGCTAGAATAAAAGAACTGCAATGTACTGCTGAGGCTGTATAAGTCTCTGGCCAGACTGCATTTGGAATGTGAGCGGTTTTGGGCCGTGTATCTAAGGGAGGATGTGTTGGCACTGGCGAGGATCCAGGGGAGCTTCACAAGAATGATCCCGGGGATGAAGGGCTTGTCACCTGAGGAACAGTTGAACACTTTTTTTGGGTATGTACTTGATGAGAGTTTAGAAGGTTAGTGGAGGATGATGAAGGATGATTGAAACTGAGAGGCCTAGAAAGAGTGGACGTGGACAAGATACTTCCACGAGGAGGAGAGATTAGGACCCGAAGGCATAGCCTTCCCGTGAACGGGTGGCTCTTTAGAACAGAGATGAGGGGGAATCCAAGATGGTGGCAATCTAACAGGTCTGCCTTGCTGAGCTCTGCATCATAACTAAAGCAAAGTGGTGCTTTCACTCTTCCCAATTAAGCTATTTTGGAGATAATTGATAGTTTAATATTAGTAGAGTTGCTGCGCACCTTTTTCAGTAAGGGAAGGTGACTAGAGGTAAAGGACAGAATAAATCACAACAGGCAGGACACTCCCTGCAGCATCAGACGGGGCTGCAGCTGTGGCATCCCCTGAAATCCCTACTCGTGGTCGATGGACTCACCTACTCAGCAAGGCTTGGCTGTAGACATCGCTAAACCCTGGGAGAATATCAAGGCATCAATTGAAGAGAACCGCACCAGGCTGGACCCAATCACTGCCATGCTGCAGAAGCATGAGCAGGGACTGCAGAATTTCGGGAGGAGGTCGAGCAGCAGACCACGACGTCAGAGACCGTGGTCGAGTCCTTGGCAGGATATATCCAGGCCCTGGAGAAGCGTACAGGCCTTCGTAGAGCTGGTCGATTACCTTAAGAATAGAGGTTGAAGAGAAAACATCTGGGTGGTAAGGCTGTAGGAGCGAGAGGAAGGCGAGCAGCCAGCCAGCTTACTCGAAGAATGGCTGTTGTGTTTTCTGGGTGGGCCAGGTGCAGATTGAGAGCGCGGTCTTTGTGTGATTCCAGTCCGATAGGGACAAACAAAAGCTAATGGGAGCCTCCAGATTGTTGGGAAAGGGTCCACAGGCCCTGGTTTATAAAGGATCAAAGATCATGTTTTTTCAGGACTTCTGTTACGGATCACAGCTGCAGAGGAAGTCCTTTGATGAGGTGAAGAAGAGACTGAGGGATCTGGATATTCAGTATTCCATCAGGTACCTGGCAATGCTCCATTTTAATCATGAAGGGTCCATGCATGTGTTTTACGCCTCAGGAAAAGCAAGAAACCTTCTGGACACTTTGAAATAGATCGGATGGTCCAAAGAACATGGGCAATAATTTAATGTTTTCTTTTCCTTTTTTTTCTCTACTTTGTGTACTGTAGGCAGGGGGCGAGTCTATCATCAAGTGTTTTTTGTACATTGGAATTAGTTTCGTTTGGTTTTTAGTAGAGGTAATTTTTGAAAGTTTTGTTGACGTAGTTTTAGTGTGTGTATTTTCTAGACTCCATGAGTCTCCATTTATTTTACTCTTGGCGAGTTGTGAGAAGGGTTCTTCCTTTCAGGGGTTCAACAGTTGTTATAGAGGGGTGTGGCTGAGTGTCTCCTCAAATGGTGCACCTGGAATATTAGGGGGAGTCACTCGCCAGTCAAGAAAAAAGGAGTACTTTCAAGTCTCGGGAAGGAGAGGGTTAATATTGCCCTGTTGCAAGGAACACCAAAAGTTATAGCAGGGTAGGTTTGGTTGGGTGTTTTTTTTGTCCTTTTAACACTAAGAGCAGGGAAGTGACCATACTTGTCCAGCAGTGTCTCCCATTACGTTTTTAGATCAAGTTAAAGATGAATATGGGCGGTTTGTAATTCTTAAAGCTTTAATACATGGTGAAGAGTATGACATCGTAAATATCTACTGTCCCCCAGCACACTCCACACAGATTCCTGACTGCTGTGCTTTTGAAGTTGATTGCCCTTAGAATGTGACACATCATAGGGGGAGATTTTAATCACGTCATGAACCCCACAATGGATAGAATGCCCAATAGTCACACACATACCTCTCCACAATCCAAGTAATTGGTTGACTTATGTGTGGAATTGGGGCTTGTGGGTGTTTGGAGATGCCTCCACCGTAGGAGTAGGGACTTCACCTTTTTCTCTAATCCACACAATGTCCCACCAGGATTGACCTTTTTCTAGCACCCTTGGTTTTCCTCGATTTGGTGATGTCCTGTAAAATTGAAAACATAGCCATTTCTGATGTGCGGCATTGTATTTGAAGGTTGAGATTAAAGGCAATGGAACAGGTTCACAGCATTGACGAATGGATCCTTTCATTCTCAAGGACAGTAAGTTTGTTGAGTACTTCACAAGTGAATTTAAAGCATTTTTGGATTTTTGGCTATCAATTCGGGTAAGGCTAGTAACCTGTCTATACTCTGGGAGACTGCTAACGTATACGAGAGGGGGTTAGTTGTCTCTTCGGCCAGCCGTAAGCGACAAGGGAGAGCAGCAACATCTGCTCCAGGTACAGTTGAAGGCAGCTGAGACAGCATATTTTGATTGGCCATCAGTGACTAATTGCAGCGAGTCGCAGCTCTCCAGGTTACTTTGAATTCCATGCTCATTCAGACAGCAAAGAAAATTCCCCTCCATCAAACAAAGGCTGTTTGAACAAGGCGATAGGCTTGGCAAATACTTGGCGTATCTGGCCAAGAAAAAGACCACCCTCCAATCCAGTACATCAATTAGAGAAGGCACTGG
Organism: Chiloscyllium plagiosum; assembly: GCF_004010195.1. Lineage (NCBI taxonomy): Eukaryota > Metazoa > Chordata > Chondrichthyes > Orectolobiformes > Hemiscylliidae > Chiloscyllium > Chiloscyllium plagiosum. Next base: position 50,159,461 of record NC_057735.1, read on the forward strand.
GATTCTTATTTGTGACTCTGAAAGTATCAGTGCGACATCTCAAGTTTTTACTCTGAGTTATATCGGTCGGCATGCTGTGAGAATAGGTGGGCTCAATGGAGTCATCTTTTTTAAGAACCTGGATCTTCCAGGTGTGACCTTGGAACAGGTGTCGGTTCTTAACGCCCCTGTGACAGTGTGAGAGAGAGGAGGAAGTAAGACCGTTTGAAAGAAGGAAGACGCCTAGCCCTGAGAGTCTCCCAAG